>NC_086450.1:63571482-63871482 GCF_028390025.1 Pseudophryne corroboree | reverse complement strand
GGTTACATAGGACCCAGACACCCAGGCAGAGAGGAGGAGAAGATGGGATCCCTGTGTCACTTACAGCTCTCTCCACCCTCCTATCTCTCCTCTGGTCAGAAAGCTCAATCTGTAGCTCATAAAACCTGATACTCTCTCTGCAATGCATACTGCCCTGCTTGCATTCTGGCTGTCTGGTTCTGCTACTGTGTGAGAGGGAACGCTAGAGATGTCGGTGTGCTCTGGCTGGAGGGCCCCCTAACAGAGGGGGGCTTGGGGTACTGTATGTCCTGCAACCCCCCTTTAATCTGGCTATGTACGCAACCAGTTAACAGTATAAACAAAAACAGTATCAGTCAACGACCGATCTCAACTGTAACACAACCCTTATGTAAGCAACAACTATATACAAGTCTTGCAGAATTTAGTCCGCACTGGGACGGGCGCCCAGCATCCTCTACGGACTAGGAGAAAAAGATTTACCGGTAGGTTTAAAATCTTATTTTCTCTTACGTCCTAGAGCAGGGGTGGGGAACCTCCGCCCCATTTGCTCCGGCCCACCCGCTTCTCTGTGAGACACGCCGCCGCTCAGTCCGGCGGCAGCGTGTCTCAGCTGTCAGGACAGGGACTCAGGAGGAGAGCGCGGCGGATGGTGGCGGCGGCATGTAGGACTAGAAACCAGCCGCCGGTTCGTGAACCAATCAGAGCTTGCGGACCAGCAGCCAATCAGGAGCCGCGGCTGCCGGTCCACGAGCTCTGATTGGCTCTCGAACCGGCGGCTGGTTTCAAGTCCTACACGCCGCCACCCAACATAGCCGCGCTCTCCTCCGTGTCCCGCCGAAAGAAGCAGCGGTAAGCAGCACGGGGACGGGGGGGCATCTGTATACCTGGCACTGTGAGGGGCAATTGTATACCTGGCACTGTGGGGGGCATCTGTATACCTGGCACTGTAGGGGTAATCTGCATACCTGGCACTGTGGGGGCATCTGTATACCTGGCACTGTGAGGGGCATTTGTATACCTGGCACTGTGGGGGCATCTGTATACCTGGCACTGTGGGGGCATCTGTATACCTGGCACTGTGGGGGAATCTGTATACCTGGCACTGTGGGGGGGGCATCTGTATATACCTGGCACTGTGGGGGCATCTGTATACCTGGCACTGTGAGGGGCCTTTGTATACCTGGCACTGTGGGGGCATCTGTATACCTGGCACTGTGGGGGGGCATCTGTATGCCTGGCACTGTGGGGGCATCTGTATACCTGGCACTGTGAGGGGAATTTGTATACCTGGCACTGTGAGGGGCATTTGTATACCTGGCACTGTGGGGGCATCTGTATACCTGGCACAGTGGGGGGGGGGATCTGTATACCTGGCACCGTGGGGACATCTGTATACCTGGCACTGTGAGGGGCATTTGTATACCTGGCACTGTGGGGGGCATCTGTATACCTGGCACTGTGAGGGGCATTTGTATACCTGGCACTGTGGGGGCATTTGTATACCTGGCACTGTGGGGGCATCTGTATACCTGGCACTGTGAGGGGCATTTGTATACCTGGCACTGTGGGGGCATTTGTATACCTGGCACTGTGGGGGCAATTGTGGATCTGGCACTGCACTATTGGGGGCATAGGTGTATCACGTCCCATTTTAATTGGCCACACCCATTTTTTTGGTGCGCGCGCCTCCGGCGCGCACACACAGTGCCTCTAAGGGGCAGACCTACTGGGGGGCAGGGTCATTTTTTAGGTTGAGAATTTTTGTATGGCCCCCGAAGGATTTTATAAATATCCAAATGGCCCTCGGTAGAAAAAAGGTTCCCCACCCCTGTCCTAGAGGATGCTGGGGACTCTGTAAGGACCATGGGGTTTATACCAAAGCTCCAAACCGGGCGGGAGAGTGCGGATGACTCTGCAGCACCGATTGAGCAAACGCGAGGTCCTCCTCAGCCAGGGTACCAAACTTGTAGAATTTTGCAAAAGTGTTTGAACCCGACCAAGTAGCTGCTCGGCACAACTGTAATGCCGAGACGCCTCGGGCAGCCGCCCAAGAAGAACCCACTTTGCTAGTGGAATGGGCCTTTACTGAATTTGGTACCGGCAATCCAGCCGTAGAATGAGCCTGCTGAATCGTGTTACAGATCCAGCGAGCAATAGTCTGCTTAGAAGCAGGCGCGCCAACCTTGTTGGCTGCATACAGGACAAACAGAGCCTCTTTTTTCCTAACCCTAGCCGTCCTGGCTACGTAAATTTTTAAGGCACTGACTATGTCCAGGGACTTGGAGTCCTCCAAGTCCCCCGTAGCCACAGGCACCACAATAGGTTGGTTCACATAAAAAGAAGAAACCACCTTAGGCAAAAATTGAGGACGAGTCCTCAATTCTGCTCTATCCACATGAAAAATCAAGTAGGGGCTCTTGTGAGACAAGGCCGCCAACTCAGACACCCGCCTTTCAGATGCCAAGGCCAGCAACATGACCACTTACCAAGTGAGAAATTTTAATTCCACCTAATGAAGAGGTTCAAACCAGTGTGATTTAATGAACTGTAACACCACGTTAAGGTCCCATGGTGCCACAGGTGGCACAAAAGGAGGCTGGATGTGCAGCACTCCCTTTACGAAAGTTTGGACTTCTGGGAGAGAAGCCAATTCCTTCTGAAAAAATATAGATAGTGCCGAAATCTGTACCTTAATGGAGCCTACATTTAGGCCCATATCCACTCCTGACTGTAGGAAGTGGAGAAAACGACCAAGATGGAAATCTTCCGTAGGAGCATGTTTGGTTTCACACCAAGATACATACTTCCTCCAGATACGGTGATAATGTTTCGCCGTTACTTCCTTCCTAGCCTTTATCAGAGTAGGAATAACTTCCTCCGGAATACCTCTCTCAGCTAGGATTCGGTGTTCAACCGCCATGCCGTCAAACGCAACCGCGGTAAGTCTTGGAACATGCAAGGCCCCTGCTGCAGCAGGTCGTCCCTGAGAGGAAGAGGCCACGGATCTGTGAGCATTTCCTGAAGATCCGAATACCAGGCCCTTCGAGGCCAATCTGGAACCACGAGTATTGCTTGTACTCTGTTTTGTCTTATGAGTCTTTTGAGATGAGAGGTAGAGGAGGGAACACATAGACCGACTGAAACACCCATGGTGTCACCAGGGCGTTTGCCGCCAGTGCCTGAGGGTCCCTTGACCTGGCACAATACCTCTGAAGCTTTTTGTTTAGGCGTGACGTCATCATGTCTATTTGAGGAAGTCCTCAAAGACTTGCTATCTCTGCAAAGACCTCTTGATGAAGTCCCCACTCTCCTGGATGGAGATCGTGTCTGCTGAGGAAGTCTGCTTCCCAGTTGTCCACTCCCGGTATGAAGACTGCTGACAGAACACTTACGTGATTTTCCGCCCAGCGCAGAATTCTGGTGGCTTTCGCCATTGCCACTCTGCTCCTTGTCCCGCCTTGGCGGTTTACATGAGCCACGGCTGTGACGTTGTCTGATTGAATCAGAACCGGTAGGTCGCGAAGAAGATACTCCGCTTGTCGTAGGCCGTTGTATATGGCCCTCAATTCCAGCACGTTGATGTGTAGACAAGCCTCCTGGCTTGACCATAGTCCCTGAAAATGTCTTCCTTTTGTGACTGCTCCCCATCCTCGGAGGCTCGCGTCCGTGGTCACCAGTACCCAGTCTTGAATGCCGAACCTGCGACCCTCTAGAAGCTGAGCACTCTGCAGCCACCACAGGAGAGACACCCTGGCCCTGGGGGACAGGCTTATCTTTTGATGTAGGTGTAGATGGGACCCCGACTATTTGTACAGAAGGTCCCACTGAAACGTCCTCGCATGGAACCTGCCGAAGGGGATGGCCTCGTAGGCTGCCACCATTTTTCCCAGAACTCGAGTGCATTGATGAACAGACACTCTCTTTGGTTTTAGCAGGTCCCTGACCATGTTCTGGAGGTCCTGGGCTTTTTCTATTGGTAGAAAAACCCTCTTCTGTTCCGTGTCTAGGATCATGCCTAGGAATGATATTCGAGTCGTTGGAATCAACTGTGACTTTGGCAGATTGAGAATCCAACCGTTTTGATGTAACACTCTCAGGGAGAGCGACACGCTTTTCAGCAATTGATCAAAACATCTTTTATTGCCATAATCATATAATGAATACTTTTGGCCACCTTAGGGTGTAACCTTGCCTCATCATAGTCGACACTGGAGTCAGAATCCGTGTCGGTATCAGTGTCTGCTATTTGTGATAGGGGACACTTTTGAGACCCTGACGGGCCCTGTGACCCAGTCAAATCCGCGGATTGACTCCCTGCTGTTTCCCTGGACTCAGCTTTGTCCATTCTCTTATGTAATAAGGTCACATTAGCATTTAAAATATTCCACATATCATACCAATCATGAGTCGGCGTTGTCGACGGAGACACCACAATCATCTGCTCCACCTCCTCCTTGGATGAGCCTTCCGCTTCAGACATGCCGACACACGCGTACCGACACCCATACACACACACAGGGATATATCTATAAGGGGACAGTTCCCCAACAAGGCCCTTTGGAGAGACAGAGAGAGAGTATGCCAGCACACACCCAGCGCCAACTGACACTGGAACCAATTCCCAGATATAGCGCTTTATATATATATATTAACCGTGTAATACACTCACTGCGCCTAAATGTGCCCCCCCCCCCCCCCCCCTCTCTTTCAGCCCTGTGTCAGCTTCTCTTCAGATCACTGTGGAGAAAATGGCGCTGGTTAGTGCTGAGAGACCAAGCTCCGCCCCCTCTAGTGGCGGGCTTCGGTCCCGCTCAAAATTACAATTAATGGCGGGGGATGTACATATCTACTGACTCCGCAGCCCATATGTGAAAAATGCCAAAACAGAGGTTTATATTGCTGCCCAGGGCGCCCCACCTACGCCCTGCACCCATCAGTGCCTGTCAGTGTGTGTAACGTGTGGGAGCAATGGCAGTGAAGATCTGAAGTCTTCTGCCGCCTTAGAAGTCTTCTTTCTTCTTATACTCACCCGGCTTCTATCTTCCGGCTCTGTGAGGAGGACGGCGGCGCGGCTCTGAGACGAACGGCAGGGGGAGACCTGCGTTCCGATCCCTCTGGAGCTAATGTTGTCCAGTAGCCCTTGAAGCAGAGCCTATCTTTAAGCAGGTCTGCTTCTCTCTCCTCAGTCCCACGATGCAGGAAGCCTGTTGCCAGCAGTGCTCCCTGAAAATAAAAAACCTAACAAAATTCTTTTATCAGAGAAACTCAGTAGAGCTCCCCTGTAGTGCACCCATTCTCCTCTGGGCACAGAATCTAACAGAGGTCTGGAGGAGGGGCATAGAGGGAGGAGCCAGTGCACACCCATACTAAAAGTTCTTTAGAGTGCCCATGTCTCCTGCGGAGCCCGTCTATACCCCATGGTCCTTACGGAGTCCCCAGCATCCTCTAGGACGTAAGAGAAAACTGACCTAACATTCAGTTATTTTAAAATGTAATAATAAGATTACCGAATGTAGAACTATAGGATGCCAAATTCAGAGAATCTGTGCTGGGAGGAAATGTAGAGCAGAGCCGGCCCTAGGCATAGGCAAACTAGGCAATTGCCTAGGGCATCTGGTAAGCCTAGGGGCACCAGCAGCTTCTGTTGATTAAAATGATATGCGGCATGCCTATATTCTGTGTGTAGCATTTCGTATGCAGATACAGCCACAGTCGCACACAGTATATAGGCTTGCTGCATATAATTTTAATCAGCAGAAGCTGCTTGTGTGTCCTAGCCACATAGCAATGCAAATAAGATGCATTTTCATAAAAAATAGGCACCCGACATTAACAGAGCTGCCAGTTGACTCACGCCAGGAATTATATGTGTCATTATGTGTATAAGGGCATTAATAATGTGCAACATATGAGTAAGGGGCACTATGTGTGTCATTATGTGTATAAGGGCATTAATAATGTGCGGCATATGTGTAAGGGACATTACATTTATAAGGGCATTAATAAAGGTTGGCATAATGTGTAAGGCGCATTATGTTTATAAGGACATTAATAATGTGTATCATATGTTTAAGGGGCATTAATGTGTGGTATTATGTGGATAAATGCATTACCAATGTGTGGCATTATGTGTATAAGGTGCTCTACTGTGTGGCCATGGCGTAACGTATAGAAAGGGCACTACTGTGTGGTCTAATGTGAATAAAGAGCAATATGGTGAGGTGTAATGTGAATAAGGAGCAATATGGTGTGGTGTAATGAGAATAAAGAGCAATATGGTGTGGTGTAATGTGAATAAGGAGCAATTCAGTATGATGTTATGTGAATTAGGGGCACCACTGTGAGGAGTAAGGTATATAAGGTAAAGTGGAACTACTGTGTGATGTAATGTGAATAAGGGACACTATCGCATGATAAATTGTGAATAAAGTTGCATTACTGTGAGGCATAATTTGAATTGGGGGTACTATTGTGTGGCCATGCCCCTTGCCAGCAAAAACACATACCTTTTTGGGCTGTGCGCCGAATGTGCACACTGTTCTTATTTAAATTACAGGGGGTAGGAAAACAAAAAAAAGGACTGCTTTGGGTGGGAGGGTGATGGTGCTGGGAAAGGGGTGCAGGGTCAGAGGCGGAACTAGCGGTGGTGCTAGGGGGCACCAGTCAAAATCTTGCCTACGGCATAATATTGGTTAGGGCCGGCTCTGATGTAGAGTACAGAGAAAACAATTACCAGGGGCGTTTTTTACCTATGGGCTGCAGACCCCTCCCCCCAGGTAAAATCCGGCACCCAGCTCACTGTTAGTGAAGCCAGATGCAGTCCTACCTGCCAGTCACAGACACTACAGGCAGTCCCATTCGGAGGTGTTTCCTCCCGCTGGGACTACCACACCGGGCTGCGATTAGCAGAGAGCTAGTTTCCTGTAGGATGTCAGCTCCCTGACTCGTCAGCCCTAGCCAGCTTCTATGGAGTGCTGCCGATGCAGTCCATAGAAGCCGGGATTTTGTGCATGTGCAGTACCGTCACCGATACTGCGAATACGCTGGTTCCCGGTGTCTGTGAACTACATAGTACAGGTGCCAGGGCCCGTCACCTGGGCGGCGGTGGGGACAAGATGGCGGACGGAGACCCAGCAGCATGACTAGCGGCAGCCCTCTTCCACCACCAAGGTAAGAGCCGCCGCTGATTAAATCTATTGCAAAAACTAAACAATAGTTTACAGCTCAAGTAACATCTCCAAGACATACCTAAGGCACTATCATAGATTGCTTAGTGCGTGATCCATGACTGCCTGAGGTAAGATAACAGGCGTATCCAAATGTCTTCAGGAATTGAGGCGTCTAACCAGAACTGGGCAACCTTTTAGGACCAGAGGACTTGCGGCTGAATGGAAGACTTTATACCATTTAAGTGGTCTATTTAATTAGTGCCGGTATTTTATCGGAATGCTAAAAACCCGATACTAATTCGACATAGAGTATTCAATTGCGGGCGAAATCGCCCGTTTTTTAATACTTTTCTGACAATGCGGATTCGACTTTTATATTTGTTGAATCCGCATTGTTGAAAACGGGACGGCAAACTGATGAAAACACGTGGATCGGCGAGTACGTGGTTTTTTTCGAAAGTGCCGTTTTTTTTTTGACAGTCGAAAAAATGGCACTTTTATTGAATAGGTCGAATGCAAATTTGACCTAAAACTATCGAAAAATGCTGGTTTTTCTGACTGTCAGAAAAACCAGCACGAATTGAATAGACTCCTAGGGAGTAAATTTACTAAGGTGGGAGTTTTATTAGAACTGGTGATGTCGCTCATAGCAACCAATCAGATTCTACTTAACATTTATCTAGCTTCTTCTAGAAGATAATAGATAGAATCTGGTTGGTTGCTATGGGCAACTCCCACCTTAGTAATTTTACCCCTAAGAGATCTCTCCATTCCGAGTTGATCGCTCGCTAGCAGTTTTTAGCAGCCGTGCAAACGCTATGCCGCCTCCCACTGGGAGTGTATTTTAGCTTAGCAGAAGTGCGAACGAAAGGATCGCAGAGCGGCGACAAACTTTTTTTGTGCAGTTTTAGAGTAGCTCAATACCTACTCACGCTTGCGATCACTTCAGACTGTTCAATTCCTGTTTTGACGTCACGAACACGCCCTGCGTTCGCCCAGCCACGCCTGCGTTTTTCCTGGCACGCCTGCGTTTTTCCGAACACTCTCTGAAAACGGTCAGTTGACACCGAGAAACGCCCTCTTCCTGTCAATCACTCTGCAGCCAGCACTGCGACTGAAATGCTTTGCTAGACCTTGTATGAAACTATATCGTTCATTGCACTTGTACGACGCGCGTGCACATTGCGCCGCATGCGCAGAAGTGCCATTTTTTTGCCTCATCGCTGCACAGCGAACGAATGCAGCTGGCGATCAACTCGGAATGACCACCCTTGTTATATGCAGAAAATTGGCATGTTTCTGGTTTGAGCTCAACCAAAGTTCTTTTTGTTATGTGCCTACTTTTATATTTATAAACATGAGTGAAAAAATGAAGACTTTTGGCAACTTTTCTCCAAGTACTGACAATATTGCACTAGTTCGTTTTTTCAATTCCTTTTTCTGTACATACTCATTTCAGAGAAGAGACAGAGAAAGGAAAATCATATTCAAGGCAAAGTTATCTGTTAAGTTAAGTTAAGGTTCATCATATCATGGAGAGAGAAAAAGCTGAGAGAGATAAATGGTGTCATTCCAAGTTGATCGCTAGCTGCATTTGTTCGCAGCGTAGCGATCAGGCTAAAAAACTGCAGTTCTGCGCATGCGTATGCGGCGCAATGCGCACGCACGTCGTACGGGCACAACGAACGATGTAGTTTTGCACAGGGTCTAGCAAACCAGGAAAAACGCAGGCGTGGCTGGGCGAACGCTGGGCGGGTTTGTGACGACAAAACAGGAACTGAACAGTCTGAAGTGATCTCAAGCGCTGAGTAGGTATTGAGCTACTCTGAAACTGCACAAAAAAAACTTTGCCGCCGCTCTGCGATTCTTTCGTTCGCACTTCTGCTAAGCTAAAATACACTCCCAGTGGGAGGCGGCATAGCGTTTGCACGGCTGCTAAAAACTGCTAGCGAGCGAACAACTCGGAATGACCACCAAAGTGCCAACCAATCAGCTCCTCCTAGGTGTCACTTTTCAAACAGGGGCAGATTCATCAAAGCTAGGAAAGGGAGATAAAGTGAAGGGAGATGAAGGGCTTATGCAGAGATGGACGTAGTGTGCCAGTGCAGACCCACATCGGGTTTACTTCTTCAAACACAGCTTATAAACTGACAGAAGCTGATTGGTTGGTACTTTATCTATCTTCACGAGTTGATCAATCTCCTTCACAGTCTGTAACATATAAATGACTGTTAGGAGCTGATTAGCTCATTGGTTGGTAGTTTATTTCTCTTCGAGATTTGATAAATTTCCCTAATAGTGCAATAATTTATGGGGTACAAAGAAGGACAATCCCACAGACATATACTGTATAAGCAATAATTACATTCTTGCTCTTTTACAGACTATCCCCACTGTCACTATTTCCTCCTTACACTATATAAGCAGAAATGGAATGGTGAAACAGAATTACCATCCACATCAGCAATGTACTGCCCAAACACAGCCAAATACGGTTCATATATAACTGAGCGGAAAATCCATTCCCATCGATGCTCATTCCATCTCAGGATTCCCTGACGCGCCACTCCGAAGGCAATCACCCAAACAGCAAAGAGGAAGAGGAAGAAGAAGACATCGATGAGCTGAGAGAAGACAAGAGGGTGAATGGGAAAGATGTAAAGGAAGATACTAGAATGAATCATTTGCATGATGTAATCCTAATATTATTTACCCAGGGCTGAAGTCAAGGTAATTAGCTACAGAAGTTGCCCCCAATCTCTCCCAGTCCATATATATGGCTGGGGATGTTGACATTTACAAAGTAGGCAAGCACAGCTGCAGCATGACAAATGCTGGGCCGCAGGCAGCAGATAGGTCTAATCCAACTGTTGACTTAATATTGGCGGTGCCTTAAACTAACCATACACACTTTCTCCATCTACCGCGACAATAGTTATTCTGCAACATTAGGGGCCAGATGTAATAGCGTCCAAGTTCGCCAGATGAGCGGGTTGCCAGCCGAACTCAAATGTTTTTTTAAAGGGGCAGTCATTTACAAGAAACGTCCGAGTTCGGCCAGCAAAAGTGTTCCCAACTCATAGCAGATGGCCATCTTCATCCTCTGATCCATGTCAATCTATACATTTATTGTACTGGGATTCCCGCAATGTAACGGTAGCATGACCCCGGCAATGTCAGTTCTCACCATTCTCTGCAGCATAATGATCTTTGGCCCGAGGTTCCGGCTGACAGTGAAGATGTGGATGAGGCGGACAGTGAAAATGATGTAATCCAGGCAGAAGATAACTCTTCCGGTGTATAGAGAGGTGGAGCTGGAGCTGTACATTCTGGGGAGAAAGAAAAAAGATGCCAGACAATGGTCCATAGCGCTGCACCTATATTCACAGACACCTGTCTATTAACACTGACCAGTGCTGCAAGTATGGCGGTACAGGACGGTACTGCATAAGAAATTTCCAGACGGTACGCAGTACCGCCGGTCCGACCGCCATTCTTGCAACCTGCTGCTGTGTGAGGGAAGGAGAGGAGAGCGCAGCGAGGTCCCTCAGTGCTCAGTCAGACTGTGGTCTCCGGCGGCGGCGTGTATCTTCTCCTTGAGGTGTCGGTTCATTAGCCAATCAGAGCTCGCGGACCGGCAGCCGTGACTCCTGATTGGCTAACGAACCAGCACCTCAATATGCGCTCTCCTCTCCTTAGCTGACACAGCAGCAGCGGGTGAGCAGCGGGGGGAGGGGGGGGGGGGTCGGTATATTGACTGTGATTTCTAGCACTTTGGGGCATATCTGGCACTGTGGGGCATATGTTTAACTGGCACTGTGGGGCATATCTGGCACTGTGGGGCATATGTTTAACTGGCACTGTGGGGCATATCTGGCACTGGGGGGCATATGTATATCTGGCACTGTGAGGCATATGTTTAACTGGCACCGTGGGGCATATCTGGCACTGTGGGGTATATGTTTAACTGGCACTGTGGGGCATATCTGGCACTGTGGGGCATATGGATAACTGGCATTGTGGGGCATATCAGTCACTGTGGGGCATATGTATATCTGGCACTGTGGGGCATATGTATAACTAGCACTGTGGGGCATATGTATATCTGGCACTGTTGGGCTTATGTATATCTGGCACTGTGGGGCTTATGTATAACTGCCACTGTGGGGCATATGTATAACTGGCACTGTGGGGCATATCTGGCACTGTGGGACATATGTATAACTGGTACTGTGGGGTATATCTGGAATTTGGGGAATATGTATATCTGGCACCGTGGGCCATATCTGGCCCTGTGGGGCATATGTATATCTGGCCCTGTAAGGCATAGGTGTATCTGGCACTAGGGGCATATGTACTGTATATCTGGCACTGGGGGCATATGTGTATCTGGCATTAGGGGCAGATGTGTATCTGGCACTGTGGGGCATGTGTATCTGGCACTGTGGGGCATATGTGTATCTGGCACTGTGAGGGCATATCTGGCACTGTAGGAGCATATCTGGCACTGTGGGGGCATATGTGTATCTGGCACTGTGGGGGTGTATCGCACTGTGGGGGCATATGTGTATCTGGCACTACTGGGGTCATATGTGTATCTGGCCCCCCATACGTGTATCATGCCCCCATTGTCATTGGCCACACCCCATGTGGCATGTAGCCACACTAATTTTTTTGGTGCGCACACACACAGTACCACTAAGAATTTTTTTCTGTCAGAATACAATGGTAGGTAAAAAATGGCGCTATTCAGTTGCTAACATATAAAATGTAATGACATTTTTTTAGTAAAAGCATAATAACATGCATAAAATAAGGAGTCCTACTGGAAGGATGGTGGGGGAGCTGCAAGTCACAAAGTAGTGGAGAGCAGTCCGGACTTACCCTGCACAAGCTCCCAGATCTAAAAGTCCTCCCTGGCCAAATCTCCACTGTCCCTGGAAGTGCTGGCACCAACGCGTTTCGGAACTTGATGTTCCTTTTTCAAGGCATATGCCTTGAACTGAATAGCGCCATTTTTTTTTACCTACCATTGTATTCTGCCTGTGATATTTTTTGAAGATTTAGGGTTACCCCTCTTTTTGGTAACAAAAGCAAGCTGATATTCAGAGACGCGCCCAGGGGTGTCTGTCACCTATCTCGTTGTAATAAATTTTTTCTACTTGCACGACTGACACTGACCCAATCTATAATACTGAACTCATGGAAATGTCTATGAACTGGTGACCAATCAGAACTATATATACCTCGTATAGTAAAAAATAACATTGTTGAATGGATAAAAGTATTTATTTTATGCACTTATTGGTTTACTGATATTATAACTTCATTATCTAGTGACATATTGTTCAGTGGCGACCAACCTAACTTTTTATTCTCGTAAACTGTATACAGTAAATGCCCTAGGTCAAGAAGAGTAAGTTTTTTACCCTCAAAGTATACTACAGGCGTCATGGTTAGTTCTATATAACTACTTATTTCCATTTTATTATATATAATAGAAACATAGACACAGAATGTGATGACAGATAAGAACCAATTGGCCCATCTAGTTTGCCTTTAGGTAACCTCAACCCTATTTGACCCTCAGCAACCCTAAGTTGCTTATTACAGCGTCATTCATGTCT
Source organism: Pseudophryne corroboree (assembly GCF_028390025.1). NCBI lineage: Eukaryota > Metazoa > Chordata > Amphibia > Anura > Myobatrachidae > Pseudophryne > Pseudophryne corroboree. The sequence goes on along the minus strand of NC_086450.1, from coordinate 63,858,704 downwards.
GAAAACCATGGAGGGAGTAACTTAAACAACATATTTCATGTTTTTACTTTTATAATGTTTTCTTTTCATTGGTAGGACTGTGCCCCAAAATGCATTGATTTATAAAAAAAAGTATGTGTACTGTAAAGGTGCAAATGCGCTCCTATGAAGGTATAGACTGAAGTCCTATTACTGGCACGTCTGAGAACGTCTACAAACCAAGTGACCTGGCCTGGTACAGGGGCTCTCCATGCACTAACCCACCCATGTCCTTCAAAACATGCAAAAAATATATACAGTAGAATTTATATATTTTATTTGGGCAGTACGGATGGTGTAATGGTTAGCATTACTGCCTCCTGGCACTGAGGTCATGGGTTTGATTCCCCCCGTGGACCTAACTGTGTGGAGTTTGTATATTCTCCCCGTACTTGCGTGGGTTTCCTCCGGGTACTCCGGTTTCCTCCCACAATCCAAAAATATACTGGTAGGTTAGGTTAATTGTCTCCCAAGAGAATTAACCCTAGTGTGACTGTGTACATGTGGTAGGGAAAATAGATTGTAAGCTCCACTGGAGCAGGGACTGATGTGAATAGCCAAAAAATCTCTGGAAAGCGCTGCGGAATATGTGTGCGCTATATAAATAACTGGTAATAATACTACTCAAAATTGTTGTTTTATAATATGAGTAAAAAGGGGTCCATGTTTAGCACGTAACATTTTATTTTGCTCACCCTGCCCACTGGATACCTCTGACTGTTACAACTACACAGATGCTGCCATCTTGATGCATTACAAAATGGAGGGGCATCACAAAATGGTAATTTGCAAAATCTTGCAGCCTCATAAATATAAAAAATGTTATGAGATTGAGCAGACATAAGGGTACAGCGATCGCACTCTTAACGGCAGCGATCGCACTCTTAAGCCCTTTGTGGAGTGCGCTCACGCACCCAGTGAGATGCGAAAGCGGAGCAGAAGGGGGCGTGGGCGCGGCCGCCGGGGGGTCGTGGTCTGGACCATTGCTGGGGCGGGCTGCGGCGGCTGCGTAAGTCACACACAGCTGCTGCAACCCAAAACATGGGCTGGCAGGGAGGGAGCTACTTGGCGGGTTCAAAAGACGCCGTGCGTTGTTTTTGCACCTGTGCAGGGTAGGGGGGGGGGGGTTAGGGCCTGACATGCGGGGCGGACTAGCCCTGTGCTGGGCGTCCCCCCACATTTTAGAGATTTTACTTGTAGATGTGCTAATTTTAGCACATCTACTGTACAATCAGCTCTGAATCGGGTCCATAGTAACGTTTAGCAAATGTATATATGTTTTTAGAAAGGTCATATTGGAACTATCAGCTGCAGGTCAAATCAAGCCGAACCTAGTCAATATTTATATGTATAGTTAGATTTGCATATTGTTTCTTATATTTGCTTAAGGGGCCTACACACGGTGCTATATTTCTTCCGATATGGATTATATAGTCCATATCGGAAGAAAATATAGTGCATATCGCACCGTGTGGTAACTCTTTGCGATGCCAATGAGCAGTCCCGCGGGATCGACATTGCAAGGAAAAATAGACTGTGCAGGCAGCCCAACACTGACTATATCCATGGTGCCGGGCTCTGGCCACATCGAATAGTCAACGGCGGGCATTTCCTGCATCGCGCCGTGTGTACCTGCCATTATTTTGGCTTATTTTCTCTGACGTCCTAGTGGATGCTGGGAACTCCGTAAGGACCATGGGGAATAGCGGCTCCGCAGGAGACTGGGCACAAAAGTAAAGCTTTAGGACTACCTGGTGTGCACTGGCTCCTCCCCCTATGACCCTCCTCCAAGCCTCAGTTAGATTTTTGTGCCCGGCCGAGAAGGGTGCACACTAGGGGCTCTCCTAAGCTTCTTAGTGAAAGTTTAGTTTTAGGTTTTTTATTTTCAGTGAGACCTGCTGGCAACAGGCTCACTGCATCGAGGGACTAAGGGGAGAAGAAGCGAACCTGCCTGCTTGCAGCCAGCTTGGGCTTCTTAGGCTACTGGACACCATTAGCTCCAGAGGGACCGAACACAGGCCCAGCCTCGGAGCTCGGTCCCAGAGCCGCGCCGCCGGCCCCCTTACAGAGCCAGAAGCAAGAAGAGGTCCGGAAAAATCGGCGGCAGAAGACATCAGTCTTCAACAAGGTAGCGCACAGCACTGCAGCTGTGCGCCATTGTTACTCAGGCACACTTCACACTTCGGTCACTGAGGGTGCAGGGCGCTAGGGGGGGGCGCCCTGAGCAGCAATGTAAACACCTTGGCTGGCATAAATACACCACATATAACCCCCAGGGCTATATGGATGTATTTTAACCCCTGCCAGAACTCACCAAAAAGCGGGAGAAAAGGCCGCCGAGAAGGGGGCGGAGCCTATCTCCTCAGCACACGGGAGCCATTTTCCATCACAGCTCCGCTGGAAGGACGTCTTCCTGACTCTCCCCTGCAGTCCTGCACTACAGAAAAGGGTAAAAAAGAGAGGGGGGCACTAATTTGGCGCAGTTTTAATACTAACAGCAGCTATAAAGGGAAAAGCACATTTTATAGTGGTATTCCTGTCTATATATAGCGCTCTGGTGTGTGCTGGCATACTCTCCCTCTGTCTCCCCAAAGGGCTAGTGGGGTCCTGTCCTCTATCAGAGCATTCCCTGTGTGTGTGCGGTGTGTCGGTACGATTGTGTCGACATGTTTGAGGAGGAAAATGAGATGGAGGCGGAGCAATTGCCTATTATAGAGTTGTCACCCCCTAGGGAGTCGACACCTGAGTGGATGAGCTTATGGAAGGAATTGCGTGACAGTGTCAGCTCTTTACGACAGACAGTTGACGACATGAGACAGCCGGCTACTCAGCTTGTGCCTGTCCAGGGGTCTCAAACGCCATCAGGGGCTTTAAAACGCCCGTTACCTCAAATGGCAGACACAGACACGGATACTGACTCCAGTGTCGATGATGAGGAGACAAACGTGACTTCCACTAGGGCCACACGTTACATGATTGAAGCAATGAAAAATGTATTGCATATCTCTGATAATACAAGTACCACTAAAAAGGGTATTATATTATGTTTGGTGAGAAAAAACTGCCTGTAGTTTTTCCTGTATCCGAGGAATTAAATGAAGTGTGTGATGAGGCGTGGGTTTCCCCCGATAAAAAACTGATAATTCCTAAAAGGTTATTGGCATCGTACCCTTTCCTGCCAGAGGATAGGGCACGTTGGGAAACACCCCCTAGGGTGGATAAAGCGCTCACACGCTTGTCTAAACAGGTAGCACTACCCTCTCCTGATACGGCCGCCCTAAAGGAACCTGCCGATAGAAAGCTGGAGAATATCCTAAAATGTATATACACTCACACGGGTGTTATACTGCGACCAGCAATCGCCTCAGCCTGGATGTGCAGTGCGGGCCTGGCGTGGTCGGATTCCCTGACTGAAAATATTGATACCCTAGATAGGGACAGTATATTACTGACTATAGAGCATTTGAAGGATGCATTTCTATATACAGTATGCGTGATGCACAGAGGGATATTTGCCGACTGGCATCAAGAGTTAGCGCGCTGTCCATTTCTGCAAGAAGAGGTTTATGGACGCGGCAGTGGTCAGGTGATGCGGATTCTAAAAGGCACATGGAAGTATTGCCTTATAAGGGGGAGGAGTTATTTGGGGTAGGTCTATCAGACCTGGTAGCCACGGCAACTGCTGGAAAATCCACATTTTTACCCCAGGTAGCTTATCAACCTAAGTAGACGCCGTATTATCAGGCGCAGTCCTTTCGGCCCCATAAGGGCAAGCGGGCAAAAGGCGCCTCATTTCTGCCCCGTGGCAGAGGGAGAGGTAAAAGGCTGCAACAAACAGCCAGTTCCCAGGAATAAAAGCCCTCTCCCGCCTCCGCAAAGTCCTCAGCATGACGCTGGGGCTTTACAAGCGGACTCAGGCACGGTGGGGGCCCGTCTAAAGAAGTTCAGTGCGCAGTGGGCCCACTCGCAAGTGGACCCCTGGATCCTTCAGGTGGTATCTCAGGGGTACAAATTGGAATTCGAGACGTCTCCCCCTCGCCGTTTTCTAAAGTCTGCTTTACCGACGTCTCCCTCAGACAGGGAGGCAGTATTGGAAGCCATTCACAAGCTATATTCCCAGCAGGTGATAATCAAGGTACCCCTCCTACAACAGGGAAAGGGGTACTATTCCACACTATTTGTGGTACCGAAGCCGGACGGCTCGGTGAGACCAATTTTAAACCTAAAATCCTTGAACACTTACATACAAAGGTTCAAATTCAAGATGGAGTCACTCAGGGCAGTGATTGCAAACCTGGAAGAAGGGGACTATATGGTGTCTCTGGACATCAAAGATGCTTACCTACATGTCCCAATTTACCCTTCTCACCAAGGGTACCTCAGGTTTGTGGTACAGAACTGTCACTATCAGTTTCAGACGCTGCCGTTTGGATTGTCCACGGCACCCCGGGTCTTTACCAAGGTAATGGCCGAAATGATGATACTCCTTCGAAGGAAGGGAGTTTTAGTTATCCCTTACTTGGACGATCTCCTGATAAGGGCAAGATCCAGGGAACAGTTGGAAGTCGGAGTAGCACTATCCCAGATAGTGCTGCGCCAGCACGGTTGGATTCGCAATATTCCAAAATCGCAGCTGATCCCGACGACACGACTTCTATTCCTAGGGATGATCCTGGACACAGTCCAGAAAAAGGTGTTTCTCCCGGAGGAGAAAGCCAGGGAGTTATCCGAACTAGTCAGAAATCTCCTAAAACCAGGCCAAGTCTCAGTGCATCAATGCACAAGGGTCCTGGGAAAGATGGTGGCTTCTTACGAAGCAATCCCATTCGGCAGATTCCACGCAAGAACCTTCCAGTGGGATCTGCTAGACAAATGGTCCGGGTCGCATCTTCAGATGCATCAGCGGATAATCTTGTCACCAAGGACAAGGGTGTCTCTCCTGTGGTGGTTGCAGAGTGCTCATCTTCTAGAGGGCCGCAGATTCGGCATTCAGGACTGGGTCCTGGTGACCACGGATGCCAGCCTGAGAGGCTGGGGAGCAGTCACACAGGGAAGAAATTTCCAGGGCTTGTGGTCAAGCCTGGAGACATCACTTCACATAAATATCCTGGAGCTAAGGGCCATCTACAATGCTCTAAGCCTAGCAAGACCTCTGCTTCAAGGTCAGCCGGTGCTGATCCAGTCAGACAACATCACGGCAGTCGCCCACGTAAACAGACAGGGCGGCACAAGAAGCAGGAGGGCAATGGCAGAAGTTGCAAGGATTCTTCGCTGGGCGGAAAATCATGTGATAGCACTGTCAGCAGTGTTCATTCCGGGAGTGGACAACTGGGAAGCAGACTTCCTCAGCAGACACGACCTCCACCCGGGAGAGTGGGGACTTCACCCAGAAGTCTTCCACATGATTGTGAACCGTTGGGAAAAACCAAAGGTGGACATGATGGCGTCCCGCCTCAACAAAAAACTAGACAGGTATTGCGCCAGGTCAAGGGACCCTCAGGCAATAGCTGTGGACGCTCTGGTAACACCGTGGGTGTACCAGTCAGTGTATGTGTTCCCTCCTCTGCCTCTCATTCCCAAGGTACTGAGAATCATAAGAAGGAGAGGAGTAAGGACTATACTCGTGGCTCCGGATTGGCCAAGAAGGACTTGGTACCCGGAACTTCAAGAGATGCTCACAGAGGACCCGTGGCCTCTACCTCTAAGAAAGGACCTGCTCCAGCAGGGACCCTGTCTGTTCCAAGACTTACCGCGGCTGCGTTTGACGGCATGGCGGTTGAACGCCGGATCCTGAAGGAAAAAGGCATTCCGGATGAAGTCATCCCTACCCTGATCAAAGCCAGGAAGGATGTAACCGTACAGCATTATCACCGTATTTGGCGTAAATATGTTGCGTGGTGCGAGGCCAGGAAGGCCCCTACAGAGGAATTTCAACTGGGTCGTTTCCTGCATTTCCTGCAAACAGGACTGTCTATGGGCCTAAAATTAGGGTCCATTAAGGTTCAAATTTCGGCCCTGTCGATTTTCTTCCAGAAAAAACTGGCTTCAGTTCCTGAAGTTCAGACGTTTGTCAAGGGGGTACTGCATATACAGCCTCCTTTTGTGCCTCCAGTGGCACCTTGGGATCTCAATGTAGTTTTGGGGTTCCTAAAATCACATTGGTTTGAACCACTCACCACTGTGGACTTAAAATATCTCACATGGAAAGTGGTAATGCTGTTGGCCCTGGCTTCAGCCAGGCGTGTCTCAGAATTGGCGGCTTTATCCTATAAAAGCCCTTACCTAATTTTTCATACGGACAGGGCAGAATTGAGGACTCGTCCTCAATTTCTCCCTAAGGTGGTTTCAGCGTTTCACTTGAACCAGCCTATTGTGGTACCTGCGGCTACTAGGGACTTGGAGGACTCCAAGTTGCTGGACGTAGTCAGGGCCCTGAAAATATATGTTTCCAGGACGGCTGGAGTCAGAAAATCTGACTCGCTGTTTATCCTGTATGCACCCAACAAGCTGGGTGCTCCTGCTTCTAAGCAGACTATTGCTCGTTGGATTTGTAGTACAATTCAGCTTGCACATTCTGTGGCAGGCCTGCCACAGCCAAAATCTGTAAAAGCCCATTCCACAAGGAAGGTGGGCTCATCTTGGGCGGCTGCCCGAGGGGTCTCGGCTTTACAACTTTGCCGAGCAGCTACTTGGTCAGGGGCAAACACGTTTGCTAAATTCTACAAATTTGATACCCTGGCTGAGGAGGACCTGGAGTTCTCTCATTCGGTGCTGCAGAGTCATCCGCACTCTCCCGCCCGTTTGGGAGCTTTGGTATAATCCCCATGGTCCTTACGGAGTTCCCAGCATCCACTAGGACGTCAGAGAAAATAAGAATTTACTTACCGATAATTCTATTTCTCTGACGTCCTAAGTGGATGCTGGGGACTCCGTAAGGACCATGGGGAATAGCGGCTCCGCAGGAGACAGGGCACAAAAGTAAAAGCTTTAGGATCAGGTGGTGTGCACTGGCTCCTCCCCCTATGACCCTCCTCCAAGCCTCAGTTAGGTTTTTGTGCCCGGCCGAGAAGGGTGCAATCTAGGTGGCTCTCCTAAAGAGCTGCTTAGAGTAAAAGTTTTGTTAGGTTTTTTATTTTCAGTGAGTCCTGCTGGCAACAGGCTCACTGCAACGAGGGACTTAGGGGAGAAGAAGTGAACTCACCTGCGTGCAGGATGGATTGGCTTCTTAGGCTACTGGACACTAGCTCCAGAGGGACGATCACAGGTACAGCCTGGATGGGTCACCGGAGCCGCGCCGCCGACCCCCTTGCAGATGCTGAAGAGAGAAGAGGTCCAGAAATCGGCGGCTGAAGACTTCCCAGTCTTCTTAAGGTAGCGCACAGCACGGCAGCTGTGCGCCATTGCTCTCAGCACACTTCACACCAACGGTCACTGAGGGTGCAGGGCGCTGGGGGGGGGCGCCCTGGGCAGCAATGAAAGTACCTATGCTGGCTAAAAATACATCACATATAGCCTCTGGGGCTATATGGATGTATTTAACCCCTGCCAGGTTGTCAGAAAAACGGGAGAAGAAGCCCGACGAAAAGGGGGCGGGGCCTATTCTCCTCAGCACACAGCGCCATTTTCCTACACAGCTCCGCTGCTAGGAAGGCTCCCAGGCTCTCCCCTGCACTGCACTACAGAAACAGGGTTAAAACAGAGAGGGGGGGCATTTTGGTGGCGATATTATAATATATTAAGATGCTATAAGGGAAAACACTTATATAAGGTTGTCCCTGTATAATTATAGCGTTTTGGTGTGTGCTGGCAAACTCTCCCTCTGTCTCCCCAAAGGGCTAGTGGGGTCCTGTCCTCTATCAGAGCATTCCCTGTGTGTGTGCTGTGTGTCGGTACGTGTGTGTCGACATGTATGAGGACGAGGTTGGTGAGGAGGCGGAGCAATTGCCTGTAATGGTGATGTCACTCTCTAGGGAGTCGACACCGGAATGGATGGCTTATTTAGGGAATTACGTGATAATGTCAACACGCTGCAAGGTCGGTTGACGACATGAGACGGCCGGCAAACCAATTAGTACCTGTCCAGGCGTCTCAAACACCGTCAGGGGCTTTAAAACGCCCATTACCTCAGTCGGTCGACACAGACACAGACACGGACACTGACTCCAGTGTCGACGGTGAAGAAACAAACGTATTTTCCATTAGGGCCACACGTTACATGTTAAGGGCAATGAAGGAGGTGTTACATATTTCTGATACTACAAGTACCACAAAAAAGGGTATTATGTGGGGTGTGAAAAAACTACCTGTAGTTTTTCCTGAATCAGATAAATTAAATGAAGTGTGTGATGATGCGTGGGTTTTCCCCGATAGAAAATTATTGGCGTTATACCCTTTCCCGCCAGCAGTTAGGGCGCGTTGGGAAACACCCCCTAGGGTGGATAAGGCGCTCACACGCTTATCAAAACAAGTGGCGTTACCGTCTCCAGATACGGCCGCCCTCAAGGAGCCAGCTGATAGGAGGCTGGAAAATATCCTAAAAAGTATATACACACATACTGGTGTTATACTGCGACCAGCGATCGCCTCAGCCTGGATGTGCAGCGCTGGGGTGGCTTGGTCGGATTCCCTGACTGAAAATATTGATACCCTTGACAGGGACAGTATTTTATTGACTATAGAGCATTTAAAGGATGCATTTCTATATATGCGAGATGCACAGAGGGATATTTGCACTCTGGCATCAAGAGTAAGTGCGATGTCCATGTCTGCCAGAAGATGTTTATGGACACGACAGTGGTCAGGTGATGCGGATTCCAAACGGCACATGGAAGTATTGCCGTATAAAGGGGAGGAGTTATTTGGGGTCGGTCCATCGGACCTGGTGGCCACGGCAACAGCTGGAAAATCCACCTTTTTTACCCCAAGTCACATCTCAGCAGAAAAAGACACCGTCTTTTCAGCCTCAGTCCTTTCGTCCCCATAAGGGCAAGCGGGCAAAAGGCCAGTCATATCTGCCCAGGGGTAGAGGAAAGGGAAGAAGACTGCAGCAGGCAGCCCCTTCCCAGGAACAGAAGCCCTCCACCGCTTCTGCCAAGTCCTCAGCATGATGCTGGGGCCGTACAAGCGGACTCAGGTGCGGTGGGGGGGGTCGTCTCAAGAGTTTCAGCGCGCAGTGGGCTCACTCGCAAGTGGACCCCTGGATCCTACAAGTAGTATCCCAGGGGTACAGATTGGAAATTCGAGACGTCTCCCCCTCGCAGGTTCCTGAAATCTGCTTTACCAACGTCTCCCTCCGACAGGGAGGCAGTATTGGAAACAATTCACAAGCTGTATTCCCAGCAGGTGATAATCAAAGTACCCCTCCTACAACAAGGAAAGGGGTATTATTCCACACTATTTGTGGTACTGAAGCCAGACGGCTCGGTGAGACCTATTCTAAATCTGAAATCTTTGAACACTTACATAAAAAGGTTCAAATCAAGATGGAGTCACTCAGAGCAGTGATAGCGAACCAGGAAGAAGGGGACTATATGGTGTCCCTGGACATCAAGGATGCTTTCCTCCATGTCCCAATTTGCCCTTCTCACCAAGGGTACCTCAGGTTCGTGGTACAGAACTGTCACTATCAGTTTCAGACGCTGCCGTTTGGATTGTCCACGGCACCCCGGGTCTTTACCAAGGTAATGGCCGAAATGATGATTCTTCTTCAAAGAAAAGGCGTTTTAATTATCCCTTACTTGGACGATCTCCTGATAAGGGCAAGGTCCAGAGAACAGTTGGAGGTCGGAGTAGCACTATCTCAAGTAGTTCTACGACAGCACGGGTGGATTCTAAATATTCCAAAATCGCAGCTGATTCCGACGACACGTCTGCTGTTCCTAGGGATGATTCTGGACACAGTCCAGAAAAAGGTGTTTCTCCCGGAGGAGAAAGCCAGGGAGTTATCCGAGCTAGTTAGGAACCTCCTAGAACCAGGCCAAGTGTCAGTGCATCAATGCACAAGAGTCCTGGGAAAAATGGTGGCTTCTTACGAAGCGATTCCATTCGGCAGATTTCACGCAAGAATTTTTCAGTGGGATCTGCTGGACGAATGGTCCGGATCGCATCTTCAGATGCATCAGCGGATAATCCTGTCTCCAAGGACAAGGGTGTCTCTTCTGTGGTGGCTGCAGAGTGCTCATCTACTAGAGGGCAGCAGATTCGGCATTCAGGACTGGGTCCTGGTGACCACGGATGCCAGCCTGAGAGGCTGGGGAGCAGTCACACAGGGAAGAAATTTCCAAGGAGTGTGGTCAAGTTTGGAGACTTCTCTCCACATAAATATACTGGAGCTAAGGGCAATTTACAATGCTCTGAGCCTAGGAAGACCTCTGCTTCAAAGTCAACCGGTGCTGATCCAGTCGGACAACATCACGGCAGTCGCCCACGTAAACAGACAGGGCGGCACAAGAAGCAGGAGGGCAATGGCAGCAAGGATTCTTCGCTGGGCGAAAAATCATGTGATAACACTGTCAGTGGTGTTCATTCCGGGAGTGGACAACTGGGAAGCAGACTTCCTCAGCAGGCACGACCTCCACCCGGGAGAGTGGGGACTTCATCTGGAAGTCTTCCACATGATTGTGAACCGTTGGGAAAGACCAAAGGTGGACATGATGGCGTCCCGTCTGAACAAAAAACTGGACAGGTATTGCGCCAGGTCAAGAGACCCTCAGGCAATAGCTGGGACGCTCTGGTAACACCGTGGGTGTACCAGTCGGTGTATGTGTTCCCTCCTCTGCCTCTCATACCCAAGGTACTGAGAATTATAAGACGGAGAGGAGTAAGAACTATACTCGTGGCTCCGGATTGGCCAAGAAGGACTTGGTACCCGGAACTTCAAGAGATACTAAGAAGGGACTTGCTTCAGCAAGGATCATGTCTGTTCCAAGACAAACCGCGGCTGCGTTTGACGGCATGGCGGTTGAACGCCGGATCCTAAGGGAAAAAGGCATTCCGGAAGAGGTCATCCCTACCCTGGTCAGAGCCAGGAAGGAGGTGACCCCACAACATTATCACCGCATTTGGAGAAAATATGTTGCATGGTGTGAGGCCAGGAAGGCCCCCACGGAGGAATTTCAACTCGGTCGATTCCTGCATTTCCTGCAAACAGGAGTGTCTATGGGCCTCAAATTTGGGTCCATTAAGGTTCAAATTTCGGCCCTGTCGATTTTCTTCCAGAAAGAATTGGCTTCAGTTCCTGAAGTCCAGAAGTTTGTCAAGGGAGTACTGCATATACAACCCCTTTTGTGCCTCCAGTGGCACTGTGGGATCTCAACGTAGTTCTGGGATTCCTCAAATCACATTGGTTTAAACCGCTCAAATCTGTGGATTTGAAATATCTCACATGGAAAGTGACCATGCTGTTGGCCCTGGCCTCGGCCAGGCGAGTGTCAGAATTGGCGGCTTTGTCTCACAAAAGCCCATATCTGATTGTCCTTTCGGACAGGGCAGAGCTGCGGACTCGTCCCCAGTTTCTCCCTAAGGTGGTGTCAGCGTTTCACCTGAACCAGCTTATTGTGGTACCTGCGGCTACTAGGGACTTGGAGGACTCCAAGTTGCTAGATGTTGTCAGGGCCCTGAAAATATATATTTCCAGGACGGCTGGAGTCAGGAAAACTGACTTGCTGTTATCCTGTATGCACTCAACAAACTGGGTGCTCTTGCTTAAGCAGACGATTGCTAGTTGGATGTGTAGTACAATTCAGCTTGCACATTCTGTGGCAGGCCTGCCACAGCCAAAATATGTAAATGCCCATTCCACAAGGAAGGTGGGCTCATCTTGGGCGGCTGCCCGAGGGGTCTCGGCTTTACAACTTTGCCGAGCTGCTACTTGGTCAGGGGCAAACACGTTTGCAAAATTTTACAAATTTGATACCCTGGCTGAGGAGGACCTGGAGTTCTCTCATTCGGTGCTGCAGAGTCATCCGCACTCTCCCGCCCGTTTGGGAGCTTTGGTATAATCCCCATGGTCCTTACGGAGTCCCCAGCATCCACTTAGGACGTCAGAGAAAATAAGAATTTACTTACCGATAATTCTATTTCTCGTAGTCCGTAGTGGATGCTGGGCGCCCATCCCAAGTGCGGATTGTCTGCAATACTTGTACATAGTTATTGTTACAAAAATCGGGTTATTATTGTTGTGAGCCATCTTTTCAGAGGCTCCGCTGTTATCATGCTGTTAACTGGGTTCAGATCACAGGTTGTACAGTGTGATTGGTGTGGCTGGTATGAGTCTTACCCGGGATTCAAAATCCTTCCTTATTGTGTACGCTCGTCCGGGCACAGTATCCTAACTGAGGCTTGGAGGAGGGTCATAGGGGGAGGAGCCAGTGCACACCACCTGATCCTAAAGCTTTTACTTTTGTGCCCTGTCTCCTGCGGAGCCGCTATTCCCCATGGTCCTTACGGAGTCCCCAGCATCCACTACGGACTACGAGAAATAGAATTATCGGTAAGTAAATTCTTATTTTCTCGTAGTCCGTAGTGGATGCTGGGCGCCCATCCCAAGTGCGGATTGTCTGCAATACTTGTACATAGTTATTGTTACAAAAATCGGGTTATTATTGTTGTGAGCCATCTTTTCAGAATGCTCCTCTGTTATCATGCTGTTAACTGGGTTCAGATCACAGGTTGTACGGTGTGATTGGTGTGGCTGGTATGAGTCTTACCCAGGATTCAAAATCCTTCCTTATTGTGTACGCTCGTCCGGGCACAGTATCCTAACTGAGGCTTGGAGGAGGGTCATAGGGGGAGGAGCCAGTGCACACCAGGTAGTCCTAAAGATTTACTTTTGTGCCCAGTCTCCTGCGGAGCCGCTATTCCCCATGGTCCTTACGGAGTTCCCAGCATCCACTACGGATTACGAGAAATAGAATTATCGGTAAGTAAATTCTTATTTTTTTAATAACCACCAATGTCTGCTTATGAGCGTGCACATACTTCATTGTCGTAGTATCTATCCAGATATATATCATATAACCATGAGTGCACCGTATTTATTCAGTACTCTACTAATTATGCTATTTGAGAGGAGAAATGGGCATAACGGGGAGATTCTCTGAGAATCGCATTATCTTGGATCCACCCCCTCTTTTAGGAATCGCAATTCGCAGCATTATGCCTTATAAGAAGAAGTGCCCCCCTTATTGATCAGCTGCATCTTCCTTCCAGCTACTCTAAAACAGGGAAGAAGTTTAGGGTCAGTGAGTATTGCTGAAGGTGACAAGACATGCGTGTATAATGTTATGTTTTTATTGCTGTCCACTTACACCTGGAAAAGACCTAAACAGACCAAATTATCAGGTACTAGGTGGAACCTAATAAAGCTGTAGACATGGGGGTGAATTTACGAAGGTGGGAGTTTTTTTAGAACTGGTGATGTTGCTCATAGCAACCAATAAGATTCTATTTATTGTCTTCTAGAAACAGCTTGATAAATGGAATCTGATTGGTTGCTATGAGCAACATCACCAGTTCTAAAAAAAACCTCCAGACACCCAGACATATAATACCGCTTCCAGATCACAATGCCGGGTCTCAAGCGGGATTTGGAAACGGGTCCTTCGGGTTGCCATCGCGGGCGGGGACGGAGGCGTCGCTGGGAGATGAGATCATCTTCACGCCCCCTCTGCCTATCCTGTGAACGCATCACGGGTCGCATCGACCCGGCAACCCGCTCACACTGCACCTGACCGATAATAACCCAGGAATAACCCTTCTTTATTCCCTGGTTGAAATACCAGGTCAGGCGACCCGGGAATTCGGGACCGGCCCCTTTCGCACCGCACACCGACAAGCGTTGACCCAGCCATATACCGGGCTGATACTGGGTTATTTGTGCGGTGTGAAAGGGGTATTACACAAAAGACACGTTTGCAGCATGGAAATTGTTTCATGTTTCAGAACAAAGTACCTCCTGACCTCCTGGTGATAATTATTCTAGGCCTGACTTTGTATGGCTGGATTTATTGTATAACATAATTACCTACCCTCCCGGAAAATCCCAAATATCAGTGTACCCTCATGGGCTCCCAGGAGTGATAGATGCATGCTCCCCCATACTGTTTTTGAGAATGACCCCATAAAACGGCTAGGGCAGTGGTTCCCAAAAGCGGTCCACAGGGCACCCTAAGAGCCCAGGTTTGAAAGATATCCATGCTAAAGTTTATACCATCTGTGCACAAGCATCAACATCCTTAAAACCTGACTGTTACAGTGTCTTGAGGACCGAGGTTGGGAACCACTGGGCTAGGGGTCACCACTGTTAATGCCGCCTCTTCACCACTTGACTCTCATATACTGTAAATATCTTGGGTCACAAAATAAAATCTACTTTTTGCATATGGATGAAATCAGTGTCGGACTGGGGCATGAAGGGCCCACCGGGGAAATGCAGTGAAAGGGGCCCATACTTAGGGGTGTGGCCAGCCTACAAAGGGGGTGTGGCCAGCCTCCACAGAGGATTGAAATACTCAGTTGTCTTGTGCAGTGTAATGCAACATATCTACCATGTATAAACAGTATAATACAAGTGCACAGTCTGGAACCTGATCCCTAGAGGAAGGAGTGGGCACTCAGGCAGTGGGGCCCACCGGTGGTTTCCCCTGTACCCCTGTGGACCAGTCCGACCCTGGATGAAATTCAAGCAACATTCATCGCATCCAGCCTCCATGTACAGTAGGTACTGTAGCATCATCCTTATCTGCCTATTTCTTCCAACTAAAAGAAGAAATATTTCCACTTCCCACAGTTATCTGGGGATTCTGTAGTTGCCCTCTATGGAGAAACACATCAGACAAACTGAGGGTAAAAAGGTGTATACTGTAGAAACTCACCTGAATACAATCCCTGCAATGAAATATAGGATGGCCAAAATGTCCATAATGTTCCACAGATCAGTAAAATACTTCACTCCACTCATGTACATCTGTGGAAAGAGAGGCGTTTAGCTCATTAGAGGAAGATTTTGCTTTCGCAATCAACCTTGAAATAGGCCCCTACTACCTTATGCTAATGAGTCATTCCATGGTAACAAACGTCACATTTGAAATATATTTCATGTGTAATATATTTTTTGGAGCATGTGTTATGAATATTTTGTGCAAAGTAAATGTTGTTTGTGTGGTACATGATATGCTTTCATTTTGATGCAAAGCTTGCCATGAAAACTGGTAACAAACGTTACATAAAAAGACCAGTTTCATGGAATGACCCTAATGTAAGAATCAGTACTGCGAATGCGGTTTATGTACGGCTTTATTCAGGAAGCCGTGCCCCCCCACTGCTCTTCCGCCCACAGCCGCAACTATCGCCATTAGTACCAGGTCCGTGTTATGGTTCTTTTTTGAGCTCAATAAACAATGGGGCAGATGTATTAAGCCTGGAGACGGCATAAGGAAGTGATAAACCAGTGATATGTGCAAGGTGATAAATGCACCAGCCAATCAGCTCCTAACTGTTAATTTACATATTGGAGCTGATTGGCTGGGGCCTTTATCACCTTACACATATCACTGGTTTATCACTTCCTTATGCCTTCTCCAGGTTAATGCATCTGCCCCCCCTGGTCTGAGAACGCCATTATCAGTTAGTAAGGGGCCTGTTCATAATAGGCTTCATTTTTGTTGCACACGCAGAAAGAAGAGTTTCCAAGTTTTACACATTTTTAACTGTTGGAGCCATTCATTGATGAAGTAACGTAGGAGATTCATGTATGCGGCTCCTGCATGCAGTAAAGATTCGTCACACCACACAGTGTGCATACACTAGTATGGGGAGGTCATGGAGTAAATAGTAATTATGCTATTCATCACTTTCAGGAACTGCTGCTACTGTATCTTCACTGGGTTGTGTATATTTTCTCTTTGTGATCAGGACCAGGAAGTGACATAATGAGAGGGTAGTAGATAACTTCCGCCCTTACAGCACCTAAATCAATGTTTTCTCCGTTCTCTGGTCGTTTGAGGTTATTTTGCTTTTTCTATGCACCATTGGACCCTCGCTTCGCTCGCCACGCTTCGGGCTCAGTGTCTCTCTTCGCTCGCCACAGGTTACTATTCCAAATAGTTTGTGACATGAACCCAGGGGCTTATGGGAAAGGTCCTCTCCACGAAGGGAAACTAGACGCTACCGTATCTTCAGATGGGGTCTGGCCGCTGAGCACTGCTCCTGCCCATAGTAAGTGGATCCGGAGTGCAAGTGCATGCATGACTCTTGCTGCTGTATATTTAACAAACCTGTGGTGTTTAACACATAGGCCCCTACATGTCTTTTCAATATTGCATTGTTCCATTATCTTATATGCCTTATATATGTCATAGGGATGGCTATCGACCATTAATAGTTAACAACCAATGTTCGATTCTTTGCCATCAATGGCAGACAGGGTGGCAAATCTTTTCTGCAGGTGGGGCACAGAGAATGTTCCCTGCACCGCAACAATAAGCCCTGACCCCGGTTCAAAATGGCCCGCAGCCCGCCGTACTTCCCAGCTGCCATGGCCTTCAATGGGTGCAAAATCATCACTGGAACACTGTTGATGGTTTCATGCCATCGATGTTAATCACCAATGGCGCTATTGATGATTAACCCACGATGGCAATCCCTAATGTATGTCATGATAAAACATTTCTAATTCATTAATTTTTCACTTTTATGCTTAAATGTGGTTTTACTGCCATCTACTGGCAACAGTTATTATTTCCTTCAATATTAATTCAGTATTGTATAATGTAGCAATGAGGTGCTGCTATATTATAAAACACTAATGCCTCATAATGTTCACTCAAAATTAAAACAAGATTTAATTATGTATGCATCTCTCTTTATTCTATGCCAGGCATGGTAAACTAATGGTTAGGTCCACTGTCATTTTCAGACTCTTTGTCAAATCACAGATATTACTTCCAAAGCTAGAACTAAGGGTGTAAGTGCGATGTCGCAATGCACGGCACTAGGCTGAGAGGGCGGTACCATCGCTTCCCCGTTGGACCCTGAAAGACACCCTGCAGTCTGGAGATCCACATGAGAGTGCCTGGTTTTCAGATTCCCACTCTTTGGCATTGTAACGTGACATATGTGGGAGGAGGGCGTGCTGACCTAGGGTGCAACAATGCACTGCTATGGTGCTGGATGTTTATCTATGCTTAGGACCATTGATGGCAACACTGTCATGTAGGAGGACCCACTATGGCCAGGTAGGGAAGATCAGAGCGAGGGTTAACAATGAGATCCCAAAGTTCATATAGAAGAGTTACAGAGGTATAAGTCCTGGGGCCAACAGGTTTTGCCAATGGAGATCTCAGAACTGAAGCAGGAAACATTCACAGGTATGGCAGGTATGGGAGCTCAGAGTTATTGCCTGCTGGAAAGAACTAATAGAGACGTCTATGGAGGAGACCTTAAATCAGTGGTCATATAGGAGAGCTCAAGACTATAGTCAAGAAGAATTGCTCACAGTTACGCCCAGCTGAAAGCTATGGTGAGATTGCAGAAGTTAGAGCTCTGGTTTATTACCTCTCAATGTTTGGAAGGTAGTAAATCTCTGACCTCTAGTAAGGTGCAAGAACATAGGTATGAGAGTTTACAGCTAGGGTCAGGTCTGATTGATCAATTCTGACTCACATTGGTGTCTAACAAGAATAGTGAAATGCCATAAAGAATCTTTAAACAAAGCATACTGTGGTATTGGTTCTCATGGGAAGATAGGTTACTCTATACAATCCTTTACAAAGTACAGTAGTACAAAGGTAGTGGCGTGGGCACAGTTTATTACGTCAGGTCTGTGAGTGTGGTTTATTTAGGCATGGAACTCTCTGATTTATGTACAAAAACAATTTGGCTTTTTTTTAAAAGAGCTTAGTAATAAATATGGGACATACAGCTCTGTATTACAGACAAGCAGTTTATCAGGATGTCTTCATTACATGCCAATCCTCGTGCATGGCAGGAATCATACTGTACCTGTCTAATCTCATCGCACAACAAGATAAAAACCAGCACGTAAACTGAGATCTCAAGTCCAGTAGGAAACCGCTGGAAATCCATCAGTAGGACGTATGCAAAGAGAAGCAGAAATCCAATGTAGAAAATAACCGTCCAGGAGAAGACGACAAAGGGGGAGGTAAAGAAATCAAAGTATTTCAATATAAGGTTTCTTTTCCCCTCTGCTGCTTTTTTCCTGCAAAGGACACAAATAAGGTCATATGGATACAGATGGAGAATACACTATGTTTCTGCATAAATTCTTTTGTCAGTGTTATTATATATTTCATGAAGACTATGCAAGATGTCTTTGTTGTGTGCCGTATACTCAGTGGCGTATCTAGAAATTTTTCTCCCCCAAGCCAAAACATTCTCTGGCGGCCCCCCATAATTGCCAGTAGTAAAGTGATGAATCTGAGCGCGTCTTTGGCGCGCTTTACACAAAAAAGGGCGTGGCCATGCTGAAATGGGCATGGCTTTGCATAAAGGGGCGTGGCATTGCAGGAAAAGACTACCTTATACTCCATAGAAGAAAGGGAGGGATGTGATCAAAGGCGCCCAATAGTAGAATATAAAGAAAATGAGAGGGAAATGTACATGAAAATTGAAAAGGATTAAATTCAACAATACGGTTTGATTTTCCAAACAGAAGTCCTTAGGTCATCCGTCTTGAGCCAAATGTCCTCAGTAAATATGCAAAACAAAAATATAGAAAAACCAATGTGTAGTAATGTATGAAGAATCAATTTTCGTGGTGTCCAGAAAACGGAGCCCTGGTGTACAATGAGACTTTATATAAGAAAGAATATGATCTCGCCACCAATTCAATACAAATTAGAGCGAACTGAAACTCACATAAAAGGAAATAAAGAAAGGCACATAAAGGTATCTTTGTCTAATCAGTTAGTAAAGGCACAGCGTACCCCACTCACGTGTTTAGCGAGTTCATTCCATGTATAAAGGTATCTTTAAATGATGATCCAATGAGGTTGATTCGATAGAAAAATTATTGATTTTTATTTCTCTAACGGCCTAGTGGATGCTGGGGACTCCGTAAGGACCATGGGGAATAGACGGGCTCCGCAGGAGACTGGGCACTCTAAAGAAAGATTTAGTACTACCTGGTGTGCACTGGCTCCTCCCTCTATGCCCCTCCTCCAGACCTCAGTTAGAATCTGTGCCCGGCCAGAGCTGGGTGCTTTTAGTGAGCTCTCCTGAGCTTGCTAATAAGAAAGTATTTTAGTAAGGTTTTTTATTTTCAGAGAGCTTCTGCTGGCAACAGACTCTTTGCTACGTGGGACTGAGGGGAGAGAAGCAAACCTACTAACTGCGGCTAGGTTGCGCTTCTTAGGCTACTGGACACCATTAGCTCCAGAGGGTTCGAACACAGGATCTTAACCTTGGTCGTCCGTTCCCGGAGCCGCGCCGCCGTCCCCCTCGCAGAGCCAGAAGACAGAAGCCGGCGGAAGCAAGAAGACATCGAAATCGGCGGCAGAAGACTCCCGTCTTCACATGAGGTAGCGCACAGCACTGCAGCTGTGCGCCATTGCGCCCACACTACCCACACACTCCGGTCACTGTAGGGTGTAGGGCGCAGGGGGGAGCGCCCTGGGCAGCAATTAGGATACCTCTTGGCAAAAAGACACATATATACAGCTGGGCACTGTATATATGTACGAGCCCCCGCCATTTTATTTACACAGACCCGGGACAGAAGCCCGCCGCTGAGGGGGCGGGGCCTTCTTCCTCAGCACTAACCGGCGCCATTTTCTCTCCACAGCTCCGCTGAGAGGAAGCTCCCCAGGCTCTCCCCTGCAGTATCAAGGTAGAAAAAGGCTAAAAAGAGAGGGGGGGCACATAAATTTAGGCGCAAATTATCATAAACAGCAGCTACTGGGTAAACACTAAGTTACTGTGTAATCCCTGGGTTATATAGCGCTGGGGTGTGTGCTGGCATACTCTCTCTCTATCTCCCCAAAAGGCCTTGTGGGGTCCTGTCCTCAATTAGAGCATTCCCTGTGTGTGTGCGGTGTGTCGGTACGTTTGTGTCGACATGTTTGATGAGGACGGTTACGTGGAGGCAGAACAAGTGCAAGTGAATGTGGTGTCGCCGCCGACGGCGCCGACACCTGATTGGATGGATATGTGGAAGGTGTTAAATGATAACGTAAGCTCATTGCATAAAAGGTTGGATAATCAGTCAGGGTCTCAACCCATGTCTGATTCTACAGCTCAGGGGCCGTCAGGGTCTCAAAAGCGCCCACTATCCCAGTTGGTTGACACAGATGTCGACACGGATTCTGACTCCAGTGTCGATGACGATGATGCAAAGTTGCAGCCTAAAATGACTAAAGCCATCCGATACATGATTATAGCAATGAAGGATGTATTGCACATATCGGAGGAAAACCCTGTCCGTGACAAGAGGGTTTATATGTTTGGGGAGAAAAAGCAAGAAGTGACTTTTCCCCCTTCACATGAATTAAATGAGTTATGTGAAAAAGCGTGGGATTCCCCTGATAGGAAAGTACTGGTTTCCAAAAGATTACTTATGGCGTATCCTTTCCCGCCAACAGATAGGTTACGCTGGGAATCCTCCCCTAGGGTAGACAAAGCGTTGACACGCTTATCTAAGAAGGTGGCCCTGCCATCACAGGATACGGCCGCCCTAAAGGATCCTGCGGATAGGAAACAGGAAGGTATCCTGAAGTCTGTTTATACACATTCTGGTACTCTTCTGAGGCCAGCAATTGCTTCGGCCTGGATGTGTAGTGCTGTAGCAGCATGGACAGATACTCTGTCTGAGGAGATAGATACCCTGGACAGGGAGACTATTTTACTGACCCTAGGACATGTCAAAGACGCTGTCCTATATATGAGGGATGCCCAGAGGGACATTTGCCTGCTGGGCTCTAGAATAAACGCAATGTCGATTTCTGCCAGAAGGGTCCTATGGACTCGGCAATGGACAGGTGATGCCGACTCTAAAAAACACATGGAGGTGTTACCTTATAAGGGTGAGGAATTGTTTGGGGACGGTCTCTCGGACCTAGTTTCCACAGCTACGGCTGGGAAGTCAAATTTCTTGCCATATATTCCCTCACAGCCAAAGAAAGCACCGTATTACCAAATGCAGTCCTTTCGTTCACAAAAAAGCAAGAAAGTCAGAGGTGCATCCTTTCTTCCAGAGGCAGGGATAGAGGAAAAAAACTGCACCATGCAGCTAGTTCCCAGGAACAAAAGTCCTCCCCGGCTTCCACTAAATCCACCGCATGACGCTGGGGCTCCACAGCCGGAGCCAGGAGCGGTGGGGGCGCGTCTCCGAAATTTCAGCCACCAGTGGGTTCGCTCACGGGTGGATCCTTGGGCTATACAAATTGTGTCTCAGGGATACAAGCTGGAATTCGAGGTGACGCCCCCTCACCGTTACCTAAAATCGGCCTTGCCAGCTTCCCCCATGGAAAGGGAGGTAGTGTTGGCAGCAATTCACAAGCTATATCTCCAGCAGGTGGTAGTGAAGGTTCCCCTCCTTCAACAGGGAAGGGGTTACTATTCCAATATGTTTGTGGTACCGAAACCGGACGGTTCGGTCAGACCCATTTTGAATTTAAAATCCCTGAACATTTATCTGAAGAAATTCAAGTTCAAGATGGAATCGCTCAGAGCGGTCATTGCAAGCCTGGAGGAAGGGGATTTTATGGTGTCTCTGGACATCAAGGATGGGAGTACCTCAGGTTTGTGGTACACAGCGTAGCACACTCTCAGGAAGTGTTGCGACAGCACGGCTGGATTCTGAATATTCCAAAGTCGCAGCTGATTCCTACGACGCGTCTGCCCTTCCTGGGCATGATTCTGGACACAAGCCAGAAAAAGGTGTTTCTCCCGGAGGAAAAGGCTCAGGAGCTCGTGACTCTGGTCAGAGACCTCCTAAAACCAAAACAGGTATCGGTGCATCACTGCACGCGAGTCCTGGGAAAGATGGTGGCGTCATACGAAGCCATTCCCTTCGGCAGGTTCCATGCGAGGATCTTTCAGTGGGATCTGTTGGACAAGTGGTCCGGATCGCATCTTCAGATGCATCGGCTGATCACTCTGTCCCCCAGGGCCAGGGTGTCTCTTCTGTGGTGGCTGCAAAGTGCTCACCTCCTCAAGGGCCGCAGGTTCGGCATACAGGACTGGGTCCTGGTGACCACGGATGCAAGCCTCCGAGGATGGGGGGCAGTCACTCAGGGAAGAAACTTCCAGGGGCTGTGGTCAAGTCAGGAGACTTGTCTGCACATCAATATCCTGGAACTAAGGGCTGTATACAACGCCCTGAGTCAAGCGGAGCCTCTGCTTCGAAACCAACCAGTGCTGATTCAGTCAGACAACATCACTGCAGTGGCCCATGTAAACCGCCAGGGCGGCACAACAAGCAGGGTGGCAATGGCAGAAGCCACCAGGATTCTTCGTTGGGCGGAGAATCACGTACTAGCACTGTCAGCAGTGTTCATTCCGGGAGTGGACAACTGGGAAGCAGACTTCCTCAGCAGGCACGACCTTCACCCGGGAGAGTGGGGACTTCATCAAGAAGTCTTCAAGCAGATTGCAAATCGATGGGAACTGCCACAGGTGGACATGATGGCGTCCCGTCTCAACAAAAAGCTAAAAAGGTATTGCGCCAGGTCAAGAGACCCTCAGGCGATAGCTGTGGACGCACTTGTAACACCGTGGGTGTTCCAGTCGGTCTATGTGTTTCCTCCTCTTCCTCTCATACCAAAGGTGCTGAGAATTGTGAGAAAAAGAGGAGTGAGAACAATACTCATTGTTCCGGATTGGCCAAGAAGGACTTGGTACCCGGAATTGCAAGAAATGCTCACAGAGGACCCATGGCCTCTGCCTCTCAGACAGGACCTGTTGCAACAAGGGCCCTGTCTGTTCCAAGACTTACCGCGGCTGCGTTTGACGGCATGTCGGTTGAACGCCGGATCCTAGCGGAAAAAGGCATTCCGGATGAAGTTATTCCTACGCTGATAAAGGCTAGGAAGGACGTGACTGCAAAGCATTATCACCGTATATGGCGAAAATATGTTGCTTGGTGTGAGGCCAGGAAGGCTCCTACAGAGGAATTCCAGCTGGGCCGGTTCCTGCACTTCCTACAGTCAGGAGTGACTATGGGCTTAAAATTAGGATCCATAAAGGTCCAGATTTCGGCCCTATCCATTTTCTTTCAAAAGGAACTGGCTTCGCTTCCTGAAGTTCAGACGTTTGTAAAGGGAGTGCTGCATATTCAGCCCCCTTTTGTGCCACCAGTGGCACCTTGGGATCTTAACGTGGTGTTGAGTTTCCTGAAATCTCACTGGTTTGAGCCACTTAAGACCGTGAAGCTAAAGTATCTCACGTGGAAAGTGGTCATGCTATTGGCCTTAGCTTCGGCTAGGCGTGTGTCAGAATTGGCGGCTTTGTCATGTAAAAGCCCCTATCTGGTTTTCCATATGGACAGGGCAGAATTACGGACTCGTCCGCAATTTCTGCCGAAGGTGGTGTCATCTTTTCATTTGAACCAACCTATTGTAGTGCCTGCGGCTACTCGTGACTTGGAGGACTCCAAGTTGCTTGATGTAGTCAGGGCTTTGAAGATTTATGTAGCCAGGATGGCTGGAGTCAGGAAAACTGACTCGCTGTTTATCCTGTATGCATCCAACAAGCTGGGTGCTCCTGCTTCAAAGCAGACTATTGCTCGCTGGATCTGTAACACGATTCAGCAGGCTCATTCTGCGGCTGATTTGCCGCATCCAAAATCAGTGAAAGCCCATTCCACAAGGAAAGTGGGCTCTTCTTGGGCGGCTGCAACTTTGCCGAGCAGCTACTTGGTCGGGTTCAAACACCTTTGCAAAGTTCTATAAGTTTGATACCCTGGCTGAGGAGGACCTTGTGTTTGCCCATTCGGTGTTGCAGAGTCATCCGCACTCTCCCGCCCGTTTGGGAGCTTTGGTATAATCCCCATGGTCCTTACGGAGTCCCCAGCATCCACTAGGATGTTAGAGAAAATAAGATTTTACTCACCGGTAAATCTATTTCTCGTAGTCCGTAGTGGATGCTGGGCGCCCGTCCCAAGTGCGGACTTTCTGCAATACGTGTATATAGTTATTGCTTAATAAAAGGGTTATGTTATGTTGGCATCTGTTGTTTGATGCTCTGTTGTTGTTCATACTGTTAACTGGGTAAGTTTATCACGAGTTATACGGTGTGATTGGTGTAGCTGGTATGAGTCTTACCCTGGATTCCAAAATCCTTTCCTTGTAATGTCAGCTCTTCCGGGCACAGTTTCCTTAACTGAGGTCTGGAGGAGGAGCATAGAGGGAGGAGCCAGTGGACACCAGGTAGTACTAAATCTTTATTTAGAGTGCCCAGTCTCCTGCGGAGCCCATCTATTCCCCATGGTCCTTACGGAGTCCCCAGCATCCACTACGGACTACGAGAAATAGATTTACCGGTGAGTAAAATCTTATTTTTTACAAAAAATACCAATTCAAATTTATAGAAACAATAAAATGAGCAAAATTACCTTGTATATCATTCTAAAGGTGCCAACCGGGGACATTGGGAGAAGATGTTAATATCTCCAATACAGATAGGAGATCCGGAATACCCTCTGTACAAAACCCCAGTGTACCTCACCGGTGAAAATAGTGGCCAGACTTGCTTCAATATAAAATGGAAAAATCCACTCTCAGCATGCACCAACGCTGTTTCGACCTTACAGGTCTTTTTCAAGGTGTGTATGCTGAGTGTGGAATGAGAGCTATTTAAACCCCTAGAACAGGAAATGGAGAATCACAATGCATGATGGGACTTGGTAAATTAACTTTATGTATTATGATCTTTAACTGCTATTTCTAATGTTGAAAATTACTTCATACGTAGATAAGTTAAATAAAAACTATTTTATGGTACTCAAAGTGCAGAAAGATAGTGTATAAAACAGTAAAAGACATGAATGCGCTGGACCAGAAGTGTCCGCGGTCTGCGATGCGTTCCACCCGACCCGGAAGTGCGCCATGCGATCCACCTGGCCGGAAATGCGTTCCACCTGCGCGGAAATGCACATCGCGCATGTGTAGAGATGTGCCCTGTGTCCCAGGACACATCACAATGGCAGTGTGCAGGGGATTTGCGTCCCCTGCAGAGCCCAGTGGTGGACAGCGCTGGGGCAGCGCGTCTGTCCTCAGCGCTTGGTGTGCAGCAGCGGCGGGTCTCAGGTGCAGGGATCAGACGTTTCCCTGCACCAGACTGTCAGCGGCGACGGGCAGCGGTGCGGCGTTTTAAACTTGGCGCCAATCTGGCCACCAATGAAAAGCGCCGCCTGCGGGATTTGAAATCCGGCGCCGTCCGCGAGCCAATCACGGCTCGTGAGGCGCCGGCCAACCAGAAGAGGGCGTGGTGAGCCAATCGGCACTCGCCGCATCATAGGCCCCACCCCCAGCGCGTGACATCAGACGCGGGGTGGGAGCCGAAGCAAGAAGGAGCCGCGCCGAAGAGCGGTGAAGATCCGGGCGGCGCCAGGAGGAAGAAGACGTCGCGGGAAGAGCTCCGGTGGCCGCAGAAGAGGCCAGGCTCCGGGAAAAAGATGTCCAGCGGCGGCTGGACGTGGAGGAGAGACGGCGGCACCGCTGGCCAGAACAGGCCAGCGGCAGAAGAGTCCATCCAGGCCGAGAAGCGCTGCAGTGGTGGGAAGCAATAGAGCTGTACAGTTTCCCACTGCAGCCTTCTCCACCGCAGGTAGGCCCTTCTAAGGTGCCCCCCCCCCTCCTTCTCTCCTCCCTAGACCACCGGGTGATCGGGCACTAGGCCTGTGGGTAAATAGGCGGGCAATAGGCCCGTGGCCACATGTAATCGGGCCCCCGGCCTGTGGCGCAAGTTAGGCGGGCATTGGGCCTGTGGGCAAGTACAGGCAATAGGCCTGTGGGGCATTAGAGGGTATTAGGCTAGGTTAGTTTGGCGGCCGCTAGGGATATAAGGTGACCCTGGGCACTAGGCCCAGGTCACCCAACGGGCGACAAGTTAGGAGGGTGCTAGGCCCATGGGTGATGTCAGGCCTCTGGCCTGTGTGCAATTAGGGGCGCTAGGCCCAGTAAGTAAGTGCCCCACACCCCCATGTGAATAAAGGTGGCACTAGGTACTAGGTCCAGGCCACCCCGAGGTGGATAAGTAGGCAGGCCGCTAAGGAAGTGTACAGGAGGTGGGCAGGCTGTATGGCGCCCCCCCCCCCCCCCCCCACCAGCGTCAGGTAGGGATTTAAAGGAACAGCACCGTTGAATCTTGCACTGTGTATTGTGATGTATGTTGTTACCGTGCAGGGCAAAGTGTTTGTTTTAAAGTTTGTGCATAGTTTATGTTGCACCACCCACACGAGCTAGTTTGAGGGCTCTGTTCATGTAGCTAGTGTAGTGGATGCACACTAGGGTAGTTCTTGGCCCTGCACGGCTGTTTTCTCTTTACCTCCTTACAGGGACCTGTAAGTGGAGAAGATCGGAGTACAAGACCTGTGACGGTGAGTAACATCTGTCCGTGTGTTCCTTTTGCATGTGTTTGTCCCTATCTGTCTCCCTTCCTTTAGGGCAAACGGTGAACCTTGCACGCCGGTGCAAGGTCGAATTTACACCTGGTGCGAGAGTACCGATAGGTGAAATTCGGGCTCTGAGGACGTGTGCCCAGGATGACCTTCACCTAGCCCGAAAGTTTTTTTTCCTTTTTCGGAGGGCGTTTTGGTCCACAGTTAGGAGGAACGGCACTCAGCAATCTCCTTCCTTCTAGGTCATCGTGTCCGGGTCCGGCCGAAGATTTCCAGGTCCGTTGAAGGTTCCGGTACCTGAAGGTGACAGAGTGACTGGTAAGTGGTGAATCTATATCTGCACGGCAGCAGGCACTACACCGCACCGCCACCCTCTTACACATGCGCGCCCTATAATAGTACTGATATAGACGGCCTACAGCGTTCTTTCAAGGGAAATTGTTTAAACTTGCACTGAAAGTTAGCGCTTACGCAGTTTAACCATAGAGGAGTATACATTCAAAGCAAACAATATATACATGAAATACATCTTTTGGAGCGCAAAAAAGTTGTAATAAAAATCAAATTTGATTAAAATGCGGGGGAACTTTGAGGTAATTCAAAGCATCCTACCATCTATTAAAAAATAACATGAGTGGTACATAGTACAAAATACATCATCAAAGGAAATATTTCTTTCCGCGATATCAATGCATAAAGCATCTAAATAAGCAGCATAGACATATAGGGGGTCATTCCGAGTTGATCGCTCGTTGACGATTTTCGCAGTGGAGCTATTAAGGCTAAAATGCGCATGCGCTAAGTATTTTAACACAAAACTTAGTAGATTTACTCACGTCCGAACGAAGAATTTTCATTGTTGTAATGATCGGAGTGTGATTGACAGGAAGTGGGTGTTTCTGGGCGGAAACTGGCCGTTTTCAGGGAGTGTGCGGAAAAACGCAGGCGTGTCAGGGAAAAACGCGGGAGTGTCTGGAGAAACGGGGGAGTGGCTGGCCGAACTCAGGGCGTGTTTGTGATGTCAAACCAGGAACGAAACGGCCTGAGCTGATCGCAATCTGTGAGTAGGTCTGGAGCTACTCAGAAACTGCTAAGAATTTTCTATTCGCAATTCTGCTAATCTTTCATTCGCTATTCTGCTAAAATACGCTCCCAGAGGGCGGCGGCCTAGCGTTTGCAATGCTGCTAAAATCTGCTAGCGAGCGATCAACTCGGAATGACCGCCATAGTTATAGCCAAATGGTGTGTTTCTTTAGCTATGTACACAATCTTATGAGTAATGTCATATCATAAAATCACCCAAAATGACACCAAAAGATGTTTGGTTTTACTATTTGTTTAGAATGCAGAGTCACAAGAACCATTTTAGTTCAAAGTCAGAGTTGAGACCTGCAGGGATAAGAGTATTTAATTAAAAAATCCACTGCATTTCTGCCTTGGCAAGGTTCCCCGCTGTGTCCCGATCTTTCTAGGAAGCTCTAATTTGTTGTATACCCATGAAGGAAGCTATATGTGACTCCGAACAACTATGTTTATTAAAAAAAGTTTTCTGATAGTGTATGGGTGATTACACCTTTTTTTTATATTATGTAGGTGTTCTGCAATGCGTGTTTTCAGCGCTCTCCCCGTTCTTCCTATATAAACAAGGCCACAACTACACTTGTTATTTTTAATAGATGTTAGGATGCTTTGAATTACCTCAAAGTTCCCCCACATTTTAATCAAATTTGATTTTTATTACAACTTTTTTCGCTCCAAAAGATGTATTTCATGTATATATTGTTTGCTTTGAATGGATACTCCTCTATGGTTAAACTGCGCAAGCGCTAACTTTCAGTGTAAGTTTAAACAATTTCCCTTGAAAGAACGCTGTAGCCCGTCTATATCAGTACTATTATAGGGCGCGCATGCGTGATGTGCATTTCCGCCCAGGTGGAACGCATTTCCGGTCGGGTGGAACGCATGGCGGACTTCCAGGTCGGGTGGAACGCATTGCGGACCGCGGACACTTCCGGTCCAGCGCATTCATGTCTTTTACTGTTTTATACACCATCTTTCTGCACTTTGAGTACCATAAAATAGTTTTTATTTAACTTATCTAAGTATGAAGTAATTTTCAACATTAGAAACAGCAGTAAAAGGATCACAATAGATAAAGTTAATTTACTAAGTCCCATCATGCATTGTGATTCTCCATTTCCTGTCCTAGGGGTTTAAATAGCTCTCATTCCACACTCAGCATACACACCTTGAAAAAGACCTGTAAGGTCGAAATGGCGTTGGTGCATGCTGAGAGTGGATTTTTCCATTTTATATTGAAGCAAGTCTGGCCACTATTTTCACCTGTGAGGTACACTGGGGTTTTGTACAGAGGGTATTCCGGATCTCCTATCTGTATTGGAGATATTAACATCTTCTCCCAATGTCCCCGGTTGGCACCTTAAGAATGATATACAAGGTCATTTTGCTCATTTTATTGTTTCTATAAATTTTAATTGGTATTTTTTGTAAAAATAAAAATCAATAATTTTTCTATTGAATCAACCTCATTGGATCATCATTTAAAGATACCTTTATACATGGAATGAACTCGCTAAACACGTGAGTGGGGTACGCTGTGCCTTTACTAACTGATTAGACAAAGATACCTTTATGTGCCTTTCTTTATTTCCTTTTATGTGAGTTTCGGTTCGCTCTAATTTGTATTGAATTGGTGGCGAGATCCTATTCTTTCTTCTATCAAGTCTCATTGTACACCAGGGCTCCATTTTCTGGACACCACGAAAATTGATTCTTCATACATTACTACACATTGGTTTTTCTATATTTTTGTTTTGCATATTTACTGAGGACATTTGGCTCAAGACGGATGACCTAAGGACTTCTGTTTGGAAAATCAAACCGTATTGTTGAATTTAAACCTTTTCAATTTTCATGTACATTTCCCTCTCATTTTCCTTATATTCTACTATTGGGCGCCTTTGATCACATCCCTTCCTTTCTTCTATTTTGTTCCTTTACCTGTATTTGGCAGGTTCCAGGGGTTTTGATTGGGCTGACCATATCTTTGTGTGACAGAGTTCACTCATCCATAAGTACCTTATACTCCAGTTTTGCAACCTGCACGCCCAGACGTTGGCCACCACAGGAAAATAAATAATCCTGATTCATGCCCCTTACATTATTTGTCATTTTTCCTCCTTATAGTAATGCCCAGTATACATTATGCCACATACTGCAGTGGCCCTTAGACATTATGCCACACACAATAATGCCCCCGACACATTATGCCACACACCGTAATGCCTGTGACATATTATGACACGCATCGCAATGCCCGTTATACATTATGCTGCACACTGCAATGCCCCTGATACATTATAGCACAAACAATGCCTGCGACACATTATGACACACACCGCAATGTCTGTGATACATTATGCCACACACTGCAATGTCCGTGATACATTATGCCACACACTGCAATGACCCGAGACATTATACCACAATGCCCGTGATATAGTATACCACACACCGTAATGACTGTGACACATACTGCAATTCCCGTAATACCCTATGCCACACACCGCAATGCCCATTATACATTATGCCACACACTGCAATGCCCCTGAGACATACCACCTACCACAATGCCCTCGATATAGTATGCCACACACTGTAATGCCTGTGACACATTATGACACACACCGCAATGCCCATTACACATTAAGTCCTACAGTAAGGCTTCTAATTACTTTTAAATTACCTGCTCGTTGCCAGGGGTTTCATGCTCTTGGATCCATGCATGGTGTCAGGGGTTTTCATGCTCAGGGTGTCATGCTCGTTGCCAGAGGTTTCATCCGGTAGGTGTTATGCTAGTTGCCAGAGGTATCATTTGCTGGGTTTCAAGCTTGTTGCCAGGGGTTTCATGCACTGGGTGTCATGCTCGTTGCTAGGGTGTAATGTTTGTTGCCAGGGATTTCATGAGCTGGGTGTTGTGCTTGTAACCAGGGGGTAATGCTTGTTGCTAGGGCTGTGCTCCCAGTGTCACATATGCCCCCAGTGCCGCATATTCCCCCACAGTGCCAGATACACATATGCCCCCAGTGCCCCATATGCCCCCCCCAGTGCCAGCTACACACATACCCCCAGTGCTAGGTACACATATGTCCCCAGTGCCAAATATGCCCCCCCCCCCCCCCCAGTGCCAGGTGCACATATACCCCCAGTGCCAAATATGCCCCCCCAGTGCCAGGTACACATATACCCCCAGTGCCAAATATGCCCCCCCCCCCAGTGCCAGGTACACATATACCCCCAGTCCCAAATATGCCCCCCCAGTGCCAGGTACACATATACCCCCAGTGCCAAATATGCCCGCCAGGTACACATAAACCGCCAGTGCCAAATATGCCCCCCCCCCCCCAGTGCCAGGTACACACCCTCCTGAGTCCCCGGGCTCCCCCGCTGCTGTGCGTTTTGGGAAGGACACGGAGGGCACACTGTGCGCCTCTCCTGTGCCTCACTCCTGTGTCTCCAGCGGCGTGTCTGTCAAGTGAAGTGCCAGTTCGTGAACCAATCAGAGCTCACAAACCGGCACTTCATTTAACAGACACGCCGCTGCCGCCGGAGACCCAGGAGGGACACACAGGAGAGGCGCGCACTGTGCCCTCCGTGTGCTTCCCAAAACAGCAGCAATCAGTGGCGGCGGCGCCCCCGCAGCCCTGCGCCTCCAATCGACCGCAGTGGCTGCGGGGCCCTAGTTACGCCACTGCGTATACTGTAATAGTATGGGCTAAACATACATACCTGAATGATATGAATCCGCAGCTAATGAGAGGAAACAGAACAAGGGACAAGATAATCTTCCAGTTTTTGGTATCCCTGGAGACCTCTCCGTACCATTGCTTGGAGAGGAAGTTCTAAGTTGGAATAAAAGACACAGTTATCTTGGTTAAGACAGGGTGCAGGTTGTGGGTTCATGCACTGGGAAGCCTGGAGATCCCAACATAGGGAAGGCTGAGGATGAGGACAAAGAGAATTCTGTATATTATCATACAGTATATGGGGACATCTATTTGTACTATTGTCCTGTGATTCTTCTGTGAAATGTTATTATTGGTTGGGTTGTGTTTTGGGGAATGGGCAAAATACTTTGGTCGGGGCCATTGAAGATGATGTAGATCAAGTGAAACACAAGATTGTTGGCCACAAAAGATTGGTGTATAATCAATAGAGTTCAATTAATAAGGTCTGCTAGCATTACAGAGATCATTTGGAGCAGAAAATAGTCTGTGGTTTGGCTTTGGGTAAAACAAAGTGCATTGATTTGAAACATAATACAGACTGAGGTTTCAGATGGCTACAGGCAGATCCCAGGACAGAATGGTAATGTTAGGCGAAAGGGTGAAACTTATTAATAGGATGTCGCTAAACTGAGCTCACATAGATTTACATAGTATGCACAAATTAACATCAATGAACTGTATTATTAGCCAGATAATAACATATACTTATCAGAAGGGCTGCCGAAAACTGTGCCGGGCCCTGACTATCTCGGGGAGGTGGGGCCAGGCCCCCCAGCCTCTCTCCTCAGCCCAGTGCACAGCAGCATGTGCCGGGCTGGGGAGAGAGGCTGCTGTTGCTTCTGTCTCCTTTCCCCCCTACCCAAAGTGCCGGTGCCACTGTCCGTGATGGGGGATAGAACGAGATGCTCCAACAGTTCCGGGCCCAGTTAAAGATTACTCGAGCTCCCCAAACCTAGGCAGCCCTACTTATCAGCAATGCCAGAGCAGGGCTAACTGCCACCCTATGTTGGACCCACCCCCAAACATGTGACGTCACATGAGGCACCCTGCAAGCCAGATGCAGGCTGTAAGGCAGTGGCCATGCCACCCCAGGGATCTGCACCCCTTTGATGGTGGCGATACTATTTTTAGCAGGACAGCATAATGAGGTGGGAAAGTACCAGTTCCATGTGTAATCAAGCCGGTGGAATGAGCCAGTATTATGGCACTCTGAGGGTATGGGATCAGTCATGTTTGGGCCTACTGAACCTTGAGGGACCAACAGTAGAAACAGCTTCTAAATAGCTTCTGTTGAAGCTTAGTTATTTGTTGGGCATCTTCTGATTCATACATCATGTGACTCTTTCTTAGTTAAGCTTGTTTCATGAAATGGGACACAGACAACTAGAAGTGTGCCTTCTCCGTCCCTTAACTCCATTCCAAAACCATACTCCGCAAAATGAATGAAACCTTAGATTTTGCCCTGCTCCAGACAACTAGACGGACCACTGCACCTACTCTATACTTAGCAGAGATCTCTCTATCTCCATCTGCAACTCTTCCCATTGGCTGGAGAAACCTTCTACCACCAGCTGGCTCAGTAAAACCCATACGCTTTGGCGGAAATCTATGAATACTTGCACAAATGAAGGGGCACTGCTCCACCTGATGATTCTGCACTGTGATTTGACCATTTCACTCTTGGCACATGAGGTCCAGAGTCAATATGCAAGGAAGGAGTTAACTGTTAGAAAAGAGAGATATAAGATATGTATGATTTACCTGCACCCCTGGCTGTGCAATGAACTGCTGGTCTTTAGCTTCCACCGCCATCTCTAGGCAGTTACTCTTACCCCAGGCCTCACAAGAGTAGACCAAAAGCATCTCCGCCAGGTCCTCATCATTGCTGTAACACTCCGTGAATAGCTCTAGACCAATAACATAGTTATAGTGTCATACAGTATCCAGCACTCAGCTTTATGCATAATATAGGCAATCCATTACTTTTTCTCAAACTCAGCGAATATGTCAGTAGCTTTAAAATCACTGACACAAATAGACTTTAACCTAAAGTAGCTTTATCGATTTTAAAACTGTAGATGTTAGTATATAATGCAGCCATGGGGAGACCTGCATGGCAGAGATCTGCTGGGGATACCCCTTCCCTAAGAAGAAAGATCACTCTGCAGCAGGGAAGGTAAGATACACTCTAATAGAGTGCGTATCCCATTGGTTTCCAAACTTTTTGGAATCACGGCGCCCTAGAATATCAGAATTTTTTCACGGCACCCCTAGGCCAAAAATTTCTTATTGAGAAATTTAGAAAGAAATATTACATTAAGTAGATTTCGTTTATATGTCATCCTTAGGGTCAGTTATGTGGTGAGGGACAAGATTTGCTTCTGTTTGGCCACATATTTTATGACTGGCAGCCACCAGCAATGGTTTTGCCTATTATATTGGCCATGAATAATTTGAATTGGTCCTGGACCACTAACCCAGGGTACCCCTGCAAGTGTCCCGAGGCACCCCAGGGAGCCACGGCACACAGTTTGGGAACCTCTGGCGTATCCCTTTGTACCTATTGTACCTATTATGGGTTCGGTATGATTTCCCGCCGCACGGGATGCTGAATGTCAGTATACCGACATCAGCATCCCAAGCAGTAGAATGCCAGCAGGGGGCGAGCGCAACCAAACCCCTTTGCGGGCTCGCTGCGCTCACAACGCTGCGGGCTCGGTGGCCAGCTACACTCGCCACAAGTTCTATTCTCACTCTATGGGTGTCGTGGACATTCACAGAGGGGGAATCACCTACCTTGCCGGTATACCGGCGGCGGACTGGTGCCCCCGTCAGGATTCCAGTGTTGGTATTGTGACAGCCGGGATCCCGACGAGCGGTATGCTAACCGCATACCCATATTATGGTAGGCTTAGTTCTAAAACAAAGTCCACAAACAGGTGGTAAAATATATTACAGTCACATGACTAAATGTAACAGCCTGCAAGCTGCCGGAGGGGCGGGACTTTGTGCCAGAATGTAAACATTTTTAAAGCGCCAGTCATTTGCAAGGCAAAACCAACCTGGCTTTGCTTTGTAAATGTTTGCGGCTTTAAAACTTCGGGCACTCTCGCACATGGGCCCTCATTCTGAGTTGATCGCAGCAGCAAGTTTGTAAGCAATTAGGCAAAACCATGTGCACTGCGGGGGGGGGCAGATATAACATTTGCAGAGAGAGTTAGATTTGGGTGGGTTATTTTGTTTCTGTGCAGGGCAAATACTGGCTGCTTTATTTTTACACTGCAATTTAGATTTCAGTTTGAATGCACCCCACCCAAATCTAACTCTCTCTGCACATATTATATCTGCCTCCCCTGCAGTGCACATGGTTTTGCCCAACTGCTAACAAAATTGGTGCTGCGATCAACTCAGAATTAGGCCCATAGTCCCGCACCTCCGGCAGCTCGCAGGCTATTACATTCAGGCCACAGTGTGCAGGATGAGTTATCCTTCCCATATGAGTGCCCGCTGCCCGGCAAATTTGCTACTTTGTATTATAGGCCTAATTCATGTTTGTACGCAGTGGCCTACGCAGCTGTGATTTTTCAGGCTACAGAATTGCTAATCATCGCAGGTGAAGCTGCCGCCCATAAAAGAAGATAGATGCCCACCGGAGCCATCACAAATTCTGTAACAACTGTGCACACATACACAGCACCGGTGCTATAGCGATGCACATTGACTCCTCGAGTAGGTGTATGGTCACCACACGCTAGCGACATCAGCGGGGTGACCCTGCTGTGCATGCACGGGCCTAGTCTAGAAATGCAATAGCATCACATTGATTGTGAACGCCTCTGCCTGTCATTCGTGCGGCGTTGCTGGGGTTGGCAATGCGGTGTTGCGGGGGCGGGGCATCCAGAACGTGACGTCACACGCGGCCGCTGCTCCTGCCTTTGCAGCCAGACTGCAAGTGCATGGGGCTTCACTTATTTTTTGGGGCCAGCGATGCGATCACCTCACTGGGCAGCCATTAACATGCTGCCGGACCGCCTTGCCCTGCGCTGGGCAGCCCGCAGCATGCGACCGTCAGCAGTTGTAGTCTTGCTAAGTTAGCGAAACTGCAACTGAAGCTGAATAGGGTCCAATGAATTGCAGTAGCCATTTGTCTGTAAAATGTGTGTAAAATTTATTTATATTATAATGTTGCTATTGTTTGTGTAAACTGTAACCTAAGTAAGCATTATATAAGCAGTAATCCGTTGTGTAAGTGTATGTGGTATGTACACACAAGAGTTGATGGGTAATAGTTTTCTTCACCTCACACAGAAATACCAGCATAAAATATTCATTTGCTATATTCCCTCTGCTCAGTTCAGCAGATTCCATTGTGCATCAATACTTAATCTAGCCAGGGAACAATTACATTACCTCCATACAGATAGAGCTACGGACTATTCCTCTGAGTGTCAGGTGCGCTACTGCTGATTAAATGCAGAATTCTACAGTATGTAGTTATTTACAAACACACTAATTATGCAGGGAAAATAGCTATTGATTAATAACTCTAGAGAACGAACTATACAGTAGGCAGGGACGGACTGGGGACTCCATCCGGCCCAGACATACGTGCGCGCATGAGAAAGGTGGCGCGCGCGCCGTATAAAGGGCACGCAAACACTGCAGATGACTGCGTGTCGCGAGTCAGGGGGCGTGGACTCACGGCACGCCCACATATTGCTTAGCAACGGGGCACGTCTGGCAGCGTGGGACAAACCGGAGAGCCAGGAGCTGCACTGAGCGCAATCTTCCCGGATCTCTGTGGACCGGACCGGACCACCAGCCCATCGGCCCTTCTGGCATTTGCCGGAAGTGCCAGATGGCCACTCCGGCCCTGACAGTAGGTATTGTTTCAGGGCCTAATTCAGACCTGGTCGCTCCTGTGCGAATTTGCAGAGGTTTGCGATCGGATAGTCGCCACCCAGGCAGAGTGAAAACCCGCCCCTTGCAAGTCTGCGTACACCGTGTGAAAAGCTTTGCAAATGCCGACCAGCTGAAATCCATTTGTAATTCACTCACCATCGAATTATTTTTCCAGTCTGTGCGTAGCCCGGGACTTACTCTTACAGTGCAATAGAATCAGGCTGATCGGGGCCGGAGCTGACATCACACACCCGCCCTGAAACGCTTGGGAAAGCCTGCATTGTTTCTGACACTCCCAGAAAATGGCCAGTTACCACCCCCAAACGCCGGCTTCTTGTCAATCAACCTTCGGTCACCTAGCAATAAAAGATTTTTTTGCAGTTTGGCCTCGTGTCCGGCACATTACGATCCGTATGCATGCGCAGTCATTCGATAATCGACCGCTGTGCGATTTCGCACAACAGCGATCAAGTCTGAATTAGGCCCACAGTTAGGCGTGATGTTCCGATGTAAAAGCGTTGTAATGTGGACATGTCACCTTTTATCGCCCCTATATTGTGCACCTTTTATCACCCCTATATATTGTGCATAGGTGTGCCTACTGCAATACGTGAGACAGGGGCTACCATATGTACCATATAGAATCTCATTAAACAGCGGACATTGTGCACAGTTGAACAGACCCCTTTATTACTGAATCATTTACTATATATGACTCAGTGTAATAGAGTTTCAGCATCACTGCACAATACAGAACCTGAGAACAGACTGATTCACTTGTTGAAGAACGACTTGTGCATTAGATCTTACACCTTGTTATAATTTGGCAACTTACCGACTGCTCGGGTCTCATACTCATTGGCGATCTCCTCTGATTCCCCGGCAGCATTGATATCATTCTTTACTTTCGCCAGGCTCTTCAGTAGCTTGCTGGCGCCGAGTGCAGCCAGGGTGCATCCTCTTGTCTTGGGAAAAATAATCACGACAATTGCAAATGTAAGAAAAAACGCTTGGAACTGTTACATGTGTGGGTTGTAATTTGTGTGAACAACACACAGCTTGAAGCACTAATGGAGGCTGATTATGAGTCGGACACAAGCAGAAGCCTTATGCTAAAGCGAGATTCCATTCAGCTAGTGCGGGGGGTCGGTGCGTCTGCATGTGGAAAGCCATGCCGCCATCTGATTTTACGCCAGCCACTGCAACCTTCATCATAAGTAATGTCCTGGGCACCAGTCCTGTACTAGGTGCAAGAGATCAGTTAGAAACAGGCTTGCCTTCCCTGTACGTACGACAATCACACGAGTTTTAGATAAATGCCAATGACACTCCCACAAGTCAGGACAATCCCATGCACTTAAATTGCCACCGCCAAGTTCCTGCACCAAAACTCTCAATTTCACGGAAAGACAGATCCATGCAGGTTCCATCCAACTCTGAATCACCCTGGGACATGCAAAAATTTACAAATTTGTATCTACACATTCGCTGTTTGCTAAAGCTCACCTTTTGCGTTCATCCATCTCAAAATCAGCCCCCTAATTGGAGAAATGCTGTAGGCTATTCAAATGCATTGCTTGGTGCCACTGAGATGCATTATCTCTCCCACATGACTGAAACATGGCATGCATAGGTACAGTTAGGGGGAATTCAACTGCCGGCGAAGGGTTCGAGTTGCTGTTGGTGCGGCATTTAAACGCTGGCAATGGCACCACATCAGGCACCCTTCGCCCGCCAGGCCGTATCCCGAATTCGTACAAAACTGCTCGCAACCCTATGGCAGTTGATTGAGCTGCTGTAAAGTGTGGTTGGTGTTAAGCTGATCTGGCCGGTCAAAGCCATCCGCCCATAATTGTATTCCCCCCTTAGTGGCAATGGCTTCACAAATACTGTGAGTGCTTACTTTTGGCTTCTATGCCATGCAGTAATACTCAGTATATGTGCAGAGAAGGGCCACCCAAACATTTGCTGGGCTCAAGCACTGGAGGACATAACTAAGTGTGTGGGGCGCGGGCACACCCCATTGTGAATACCAAGGCTCTCTGCAGAAGTATGCCACTGAAGGGGCTGTGACCACACTATCATAGGGGCATGGTTATACCTCCTTGATGGGAATAACAGACTATTTACTAAGCCTTGGATGGAGATAAAGTAGCAGCCAATCAGCTCCTAACTGCCATGTCACAGGCTGAGTTTGAAAAATTACAGGAGCTGATTGGCCGGTGCTTTATCTCCATCAACTTTACCTCTATCCAAGGCTTAGTAAATAGACCCCTGATAGATAAATCAAATCAGAAAATTAGAAAGTTTCAAAATTAACTTTCTGATGAACTTATGTAACAGCAAAGGACAATAAATAGGTCACATCTGCCAGATCACTATTAATAGTGTATAGTGGGCCTAATTCAGCATGGATCGCTAATCTGAGAAATTGCAGTTGTCTGCGAGTGGAAAGGCGCCGCCCTGACAGAAAAAAACACCTCATGCAAGTTAGCGAATGCATCGTAGATCATTATCCACTCGCAGATGCATACGCAATTCCCGGAACATCAAAGATTTTTTGCAGTCTGACCAAATGTAAGTAGGTCTGAGGCTGCCAGTAATCTGCGACTGAGACGGGCTGGAAGTGGTCTGCGCTGACATCAGACACCCTCCCCCAAACGCCTGGGCATGCCTGCGTTTTTTATGACACACACAGAAAACGGCAGGTTGCTGCCCAGAAATGGCGGCTTCCTGTCAAAGGGTGTAGTACGGGTGACCGGCGGTCTTCTGACCGCCGGTCACCTTACCGACGCCGGGATCCCGGCAGCATACCGACGCCGGGATCCCGGCGGGGAGGGGCGAGTGCAGCAAGCCCCTTGCGGGCTCGCTGCGTTTGCCACGCTGCGGGCTCGGTGGCGACCTGCGGTCGCCACGGGTTCTATTCCCACTCTATGGGTGTCGTGGACACCCACAAGTGGAAATAGTCCCTGTTGGTTGGCATGCCGACCATCGGGATAGTGAGCCGTCGGGCTCACGGAGGAGGTCATGTGACTGTCGGTCAGCCGACCGGCGGTCACATGACTACCACCCCTGTCAAACAGCAGATACATTGTGATTAGGATCTGTATGCAATTTCTGTCGCCATTACCCCTCACACGTGCGCACAATGCGAACACTACACATGCGCAGACATTGGATAATCGCTTGATTTGCGATTTCTCTGAATAGCAATCCATGCTGAATTAGGCCCTATGTGTATTCAACATAATAGTAGCTGAACACATATGCAGGAAAAAGCCCACCATACAGTATACTGAGAAAGCAGTGGAAATATACTGGAATATGTATAACATGGATCTATTACCTGCTCCCAGATTACTTTGGACAGCTCTCTCTTGTTCTGCAGGATGGCCCATATGAATAGAACATGGATAGGATGTTTTATTATTTGACTCATATCCTTAGTGATTGGGAAAAAAAAGATACAGATTTTATCCACTAACTCATCTTTTTTGTTACTATTACAAAACAAAGTATATATATATATATATATATAACATAATCGAATAAGCTGATGCACCCGCTCAAAAACACTGCTTAGTATAATAGACAATTAATCCCTTCATAACCAAACTGCATCTCACAATGTTGCTACCTGCAGTATGTTTGCATAAGGAGAATAGGGTGATTCAAAAGTCGCAGTACACCCTGTCATTTCAAAAACTGTGCAGGAAATGGGAAAACTGAATACTCCAGTAAGGTATGGGTGAGGTGGGCTATCTTTTAGGGTATGTACCGAACATGGGCGCCATCTTGAAATCGGCCATCTTCAAATGGAAAGGGGGTCGTGTAACATCATACTTGCCTACCTGACCCTCTCCATGAGGGAGAAAATGCTCTGTTCCTGGACTTTCCTGGTGTCAAAGTCAGAAAAATATCACTATGCACACTACCATATTTGCACCTCATACATGTCCCGTGCGTGCGCATACCCGCTGTTACGTGCACCCGCAGGCGCACGGGATGTGCATTTACGGTAGAGTTTATGTGTGCGTAGCGTGCGACTCAATCGTTACATATTTTAACCATATAAGGTATTTTGTAGATCATGGTCCCTTTGATAGATTCTGAAAGTTTAGTTAATATAGCATGTTCATGGACAGAGAGATCCCTCTTTGTCTGATACAAAGGGTCAGACAAGGATTATACAGTGGTGTTTAGTATCCATCGGAAGAGTATTTAATTAGCAATATTCTGGTGTTGGTTTGAAGCGGATTAATCGCTCGTGCGAATAGTTATGGACATAAGTTTATGTCCATTTACTATTATTTGCACTTACTTATCCATGCGGCGGGAAACCTAGTTTCCCACCCACCTGAGCAGTTGGAAGTAGACACAGCCCACCTGTATGAATCAACCTATGACCTTTTGTTTTAGTGCGAAGACGAATTCCTGTGTCCAATGAACAATGAGATTGTAGGGACCATTGAATTGTATTGTGTGTGGGGCATAAATAGACAAGCCGATCACATCCAGCTCACTCTTCAACGGTTCTCATTGCTGATAATCGGGAGCTGGATGTCCAGAGGCGCATGCGATCGTTCCCCTTTGTGCGTAAGTTTTCTCCGCAATCATATGGTCTTTCTTGTTATTGTGAGCCATATCTCTCTCTCTCTCTCTCTCTCTTCTCTTTCTCTCTCGTTTCTCTTATATAGTTATTGTACTGATATTGTATTTCCTGTGTAGTTATCTGGTTAGGTAGTCTATGTTATATTGGTAGTGTATGACTTGTATTGTATTATTCTTTTTGAACGTTCATTCATTTCCTTAAAAGGCGTTAGACCCTTAGACCGGTATTGTGTGTTTATTGCAGTGGGTAATAGGAGCGTCTCTATCGCTCAAACAGCTTTAGTGTAAACCAGCTTACACTGTGTTGCATTTTCACCTTATCACTACAAAAGGGTTTACAGTATAAGAATATCATTTCTGTGTGTTACATTCAAGGTCTACTGATTGTTATCTTGTGAGCGTCTGCGCCGCTCGTGATCTCCTCGTGGTCTCGAGCGTCCGCTACGCTGATAGCGTAGCATTACGGTAGTCGCTCACCTATAGTGTGCCCGATACCAACAGCGTATTCTCGCGAGCGTTTGTGTCGCTCGAGCGGCTCGCTCCCGATACAGCGTCCGCTACGCTAAGAGCGTACCCTTACGGTACCTCGTGCGCCAGTTGCGTACAGTGTTTCTTAACCTCTGTATAGTGTGTTATATAAGATAAATATTTGGCTTTATCTAGTCGGCAGCCTATAGCGTGCCTGCCTGTGATCCCTTGGCCGTAAGCGAACGTGACGCTCGAGCGTCTCGACTACGGCTAAGCGATTGTTACGCAACGTGCGTACCCTTACGGTATACCATACGTAAATAGCGTACTGTGTTCTTTGACCTCTTAAAGGGTTTTAAGTAAGATAAATATTTAGCTTTATCAATTGGCGGCTCGTCCGTCCTTCACATATCTCTGCTAGGTAATTCCAGCAGACATTATCCATCAGCAAAGGGCGGGAGATCATATTCCTCGCAGTGCTGTCTGGATAAGCGTCTGCTTCGCTTAGTAAAGGGTGCTGAGGGAATCCGGAACCGGAGGTAAGAACAACACGCTAGTGTCTTTTAAAACTGTTTATTTCTATCTTGCATACGCACACACGCATATCTGCATTTCTTTTTATTCGTGTATTTTCATATATCACTCTCCTGTTTGCCATTTTATAATTGATAAACGTGCTAAGAGGGATTTGTCGCTATTTCATAGTTAAAGTATAAAAATAATACATTAAGGGATAAATTGCAAAGCACACACGCAGCTCTGCCTAAAGATACAAGGAGAGATTGGTGTGGTGTTCGGTAGATGATCGAGGATCATCTACATTGATAAACGTGTACATTGTGTTTCGGTGGACGCCCACGTAACTCAAATCACACGCTAGTGTTATTGTAACAGGCGAAAAGGTGGCAACGCGATAAATAGCGCAAATCTATTTCAGTGTCGGAAATTTAAGCTAATAGATCCTTCTCCAATTTACAACACATCTGGTCTAAAGGAAAGAAATTTCTGCGCAGAAATAGAAATAGAAACAAAAGTGTACATGTGGTGAGTGAGTGTTTGCAATTATATAAGTTTTTACAATTTTGGGGATTGAACCACAGAAATCATCGAGTTCTCGTGAAATTACATACGTGTAAGTGACATACATGGTGGCTAGGGAGGCATCCCTTGTTAAACATATAAAGAGCATTAGAGTGTAGCAGACCAGGAGGTCATACTGTAACAGACCAGGAGGTCAGACCAGGAGGTCGCATAACAGACCAGGAGGTCCAGGTACAGCAGACAAGGAAGTCCGCTATAGAGTCAAGTAGCCCAACACCAAGAAGGGTTGGAGCGGAACCCATATAGGCCATAAAGCTCAGGCTGAAGGAATTCGCAGCTGCTGAATGTCGATTCCACTGGTCGCTCCGTACATAAGATTAGTTGCTTATGTACTGAACGATTGTACCGCACGTAATTGTGTACATTAGTTAGTAACTTGACCTAGTACCATTTGTGTACAAAAAGGGTCATAAACGCTATTTGTACATTCTAACGTGATTTGTGTAATTTTTTATTTTTAAAAGGGAAGTTCGCTGGTCACTCAGGAATTATCCAACAACCCCACAGTTACTGGAAAGGGTTAATGCTCTGCGGATCACACTCACATGTTCCAGTAAACAAAGGTTCATAGGGGCCCTGGGTCGAGTACGCCAGCACTATATCAGTGTGTGGGCGTATTGGTCGGCGTGGGCGAGTACGTGGGGTACTCGGTAAACCACCACCGTCAACCTATCTTTGAATATTTTGGTTTTTTGTAAGGGTTCGCTGAAGACCCTGATATAAAGGTCAGAGGTAGGGCAAGCAACACCTGCAAATTATGGGGGCCAGTTGTTCAGGAAGGGGGCGATCAACCTCGGTTCGGGTTGATTTAGTGAACCGACCAATCGGGTCGGCAAGGTACGTAATGTGTGAAAAATACGGCTCACACACAGAAGTTTTATGTGATGAATGGGAGAGAATGACGGTACATGACGGGGAGAAGTTGCCAAGAGTAGGCAGCTTTAGCCCAGAAGTGTTACAAAATCTAAGGAGAAGGATATGTCTCATTAAATCAACAAAGAGACGAATCAAACATTATGATTATTTGCAGCTATGGCAACAGGAGGGTGAAATACAGAGAGGATTGGCTCAGGCGGCGGGATCTAATCCTATCAGGAAACTGGTAGCCACGGCCCCGCCGCCACCATACATATCAGGAGAGAAATTGGTTGCGGAGAATGACGCATCAGGGGGTAACAAACAGGCACTTAGCAACTGTATAAATGTTAAGGATAATGTTAATAAGTTAACCAATGCAAGTATT
The DNA here is from genome assembly GCF_028390025.1 of Pseudophryne corroboree. NCBI lineage: Eukaryota > Metazoa > Chordata > Amphibia > Anura > Myobatrachidae > Pseudophryne > Pseudophryne corroboree. The sequence continues at coordinate 63,814,978 of NC_086450.1, read as the reverse complement.
AACCCGTGCAAGTTGTACCCTGTTTTGAACTTTCCCCAGGAGTGTGATCAAGAAGACGAAGCATCAACAATATCGGCGCTCTCTCTAGCAGCCACCATATCAGAGACAACAGTAGGCACGGCCCAACCCTTAAGATTAGTAACAAAGGCCCCTAGCGGAGGGACAGGTGTGGTCGTGTCAACAGGTAAGTACGGCACCTTACACTATGCTGAAACCATTTCACCCCAGGCTGTAGAATCTAACCAGAATGAGGTTATTAAACTTGCTCCCGTTAGGGTAATAGCTGTTCCAAATGGGAAAACGGACACTACAGGAGTCACTCCTATCAGGAACATTGCCATGTATAGCCCATTTTCCAGAATGGAATTAAGAACCATAGTGTCTGAATTCCCTGATCCTAGGAAAGATCTAGTTGCTAGCCAGAAATACATCAGAGACCTAGGAAATACTGTAGAGCCAAATAACAAAGACTGGCAGATATTGCTGAGGGCATGTTTACCCTCCAATGTCGACTCAGCTCAATTTTTAGCTGACTGTGGATTGGATCAGGATGTACCCCTTACAGATGTGTACAACAAAGACAATGTAAAAAGAATACATTTACAGTTAAAGGAGTATTTCCCAGCTGTAGCCAAATGGAATAGAATTTTTTCCATTAAACAAAAAGAGTCAGAAACAGCTGCTGATTATTTTCACCGGGCATTATTAGAAATGGCAAAATACACTGGCATAGAGGACATTAGGACCAATGCAAATCATCAAGAAGTAGCAGTATCTGTGCTAATGGATGGTTTAAAAGAAGCATTAAAGACAAGGGTACAGACCACGCAACCATGTTGGCGAGGTCTGTCGGTGGCTACTTTGAGAGAGGCTGCTATTGATCACGACCGGAATATCACCAGACACAGGGAGTCACAAGGTGATAAGTTAATGGCCGTAAGTATACAGGCCCTGACCACAAAGCAGCCTTTGTATAGATCACCAAACCCTGTGGGTAAGTCAAATGTGGTAACATGTTATATTTGTCATAAACAGGGACACATAGCACGAGACTGTAGAGCGAAAAATTCACAAAGATCATACCAACCCCCTAGACAACGACATGACACACGAAATTGGGATCAGGGTCCACAGAGACGGAGTTATGAGCCACATACAGGGGAAACAAAAAGATATCCCCCAAAAGGAGACTGGCAAACTTCTGGCAGTTCCCATTTAGCCCCTTCACAAGTAGTTGCTGCCAGCGGGATTCAGGGAGGTCACCATACCCAATAGGGGTGTGGCCATACCTGTAATCTGCAGCCAGTAAAATTGATTGCAAATCTTGGAAGTGAACCCGAAATTGCAATAAATGTAGCTGGTAAATCATTAAACTTTCTTGTAGATACGGGGGCGGCCAAATCAGTGATAAATTCGACAGTGGGCATGAGAACCACTGGTAAGACAATTCCAGCCATAGGAGTAACGGGAGTAGTCCAGCACTACCCTGTTAGCAAACCAGCCGAGATTACAATAGGGCCTTTACATACCAAGCATTCCTTTTTGCTGGCTGCATCGGCACCGACTAATCTCCTGGGAAGAGACTTATTGTGTAAAATGGGGTGCGTCATTTATTGTACTCCTGAAGGTGTATTCTTGGACATACCTGAGAATCACGCTCAGGAAGTGCGAGACATGTTAGACTCCCCATCAAAATTAATGTCACATACCATTATGACAAATAGGACTCCATCCCAAGTAGAAGAAATGACATCCCAGATACCAGAGTCACTTTGGACTAAAGATGGACAGGACACTGGATTAATGGCAAACGTAGCTCCGGTAGTTGTACAAGTAAAAGATGGTAGGATAGCTACAAAAATCCCACAGTACCCTCTGAAGCCAGAGGTGGAGTTAGGAGTGTATCCCGTAATAGAGCGCTTGCTACAACAGGGCATTCTGGTAAGAACGTCCAGCACTGCCAATAGTCCCATCTTCCCTGTGAAAAAGAGTGGGGGGAGGGGTTACCGGCTAGTGCAGGATCTAAGGGGGATTAACAAAATAGTTGAGAGTCAGTTCCCCGTAGTGCCAAATCCAGCTGTCATCCTTACGCAAATCCCTCCCACTGCGAAATTTTTCACTGTTATTGACCTCTGCTCCGCTTTCTTTTCGGTACCTCTGCACCCTGACAGCCAATATTTGTTTGCATTTACATACAGAGGAGTCCAGTACACATGGACTCGATTACCACAAGGTTTCATAGACAGTCCAAGTATATTTTCCCAGGCTTTGCATGATTGTTTACAGTCTTTCCAACCAGAGAGTGGATCAGTATTGATACAATACGTGGAAGATTTACTACTGTGTTCTGATTCATTGGAAGCATCCCTGAAGGATACGAAACAGCTCCTGTTTCATCTTTCAGACACAGGACACAAGGTTTCCAAAGACAAGTTACAATTATGCCAAACTAAAGTAAAATATTTGGGACACTGTCTAACACAAGGACTGAGACACCTGACCGCTGATAGAATTCAAGCAATTAGAGACATGACTCTGCCACAAACCCAGCAACAAATCAGAACATTTTTAGGAATGTGTGGGTATTGCTGTAACTGGATCCCAGAGTTTTCCATTCTAGCGTTACCTTTGCAGGAGATGGTCTCCTCAAACAAACCTGATCGGATTTCGCATACAGACGAGTCCGAGATGGCATTTGAGAGACTTAAACAGTGCCTAACGCAAGCACCAGCATTAGGTATGCCAGACTATGGGAAACCCTTTGAGCTGTACGGAACAGAAAGTGCTGGTTGCACGGCAGGCGTCCTAACCCAGCAGGCCAGTAGCATACTACAGCGCTCAGCTAGATACGGTAGCGCGATCCCTCCCCACATGCTTGCGAAGCGTTGCTGCGATAGCATTGCTAGTAACGAAAAGCGAAGATGTAGTGCTAGGTCACAACCTCACAATTCATACACCACATGCAGTGTCAGCCTTGCTAAATTCTGCCCAAACCAGACACGTCTCATCAGCGCGGTTTACAAGATGGGAATTGGCACTAATGGCCCCCGTAAACATCACCATAAGGAGATGCAGTGCATTAAATCCTGCAACATATCTCCCAGGTGTGCCTGGACAGGCACAAAGGGTGGAGGATTAGAGTGGTGGGGAAGGAGGATTTAATACAAAGGATGACACACATGATTGTATGGAATATTTGACCCAAAATTTCACGGCAAGGCCTGACATCAGTGACAACCCACTAGAAGATGTAGACTTTACTTTCTACACCGACGGTAGTTGTCACAGACAGTCAGACTCGGGAGACTTGTGTACTGGATACGCAGTCGTAGATGACCAATGCACCATAGAAGCTGAACCGCTAGGCCCACCTCACTCAGCCCAGGTTGCTGAACTGGTCGCCCTAACCAGAGCATGTGAATTGGCTAAGGGCAAGTCAGCCAATATCTACACCGACTCTAGATACGCATTCGGGGTAGTCCATGATTTCGGAGCCCTATGGCGCCTCAGAAATTTCATGACGGCAGCTGGTACACCGGTAGCGCATGCAGCTCACATCAAAAGGCTTCTAACAGCGATACAGGAACCCGACAGAGTGGCTGTTATCAAGTGTAAAGCACACACATATAGCCAAGACCCAGTATCACTTGGTAACAGCCGAGCAGATGAAGCTGCTAAGTTAGCAGCTGGTACCCCCAGACAGACAGACACCACACAATTGATGGTATTCAATACCATCAACACACAGAAGTTGTGTGAGATGCAAAATTTGTGTTCCACACAGGAAAAGGCAGTCTGGAAGGCAAAAGGATATGGCCAGGAGTCCTCAGGACTCTGGACGGATGGACAAGGTAAACCAGTGGCCCCCAGAGCATATCTTCCATGTTTAGCTGAGGCAGCACACGGGCTGACTCATCTGGGCAAGGAAGGAATGTGTAAGTTGGTAAGAGCATATTGGTGCGCCCCAGGATTTTCATCCCATGCAGGTAAGAGAGCAATGTCATGCCTTACCTGCTTGAGAAAGAATATCGGAAAGGCAATACCAACAGAACCATCTCATATCCCACCTACAGGCGGACCTTTTCAGGTAATACAGATTGACTTTATCCAATTACCCCCTTGTCGAAATTTGAAATATGTACTTGTTTGTATAGATGTGTTCTCAAATTGGGTCGAAGCATTTCCGGCGGCCACAAATACCGCTATGTTTACTGCTAAGAAAATTGTGCAGGAATTTGTATGTAGATATGGTATCCCTAGAATAATTGAAAGTGATAGGGGTACCCATTTTACAGGTGATGTCTTTCAAGGAATGTGTAAGTTGATGGGAATTGATAGCAAGCTGCACACTCCATACCGTCCACAGGCGAGTGCGAAGGTGGAAAGAGTGAACAGCACTATTAAAAATAAACTGAGCAAAGTTATGGCAGAAACAGGATTGACATGGCCAGAAGCTTTACCCATTGTACTATACAGCATCAGAACCACTCCCAGGTCCCCTCTTAATCTGTCTCCCTTTGAAATCTTGTTTGGTCGACAACCGCATGTTATGATTAACCCTCAGGATGATTTGAAGTGTAACAATGAAGTGACTGTAAAATACTTGATTAACATGAGTAAACAGCTAAGGAATCAAAATGATAATTTGAAGTTGGTGATTCCTGATTTACTAGATAGTAATTGTCATGACATTGAACCTGGGGATTATGTAATGATACGGAATTTTCTACGCTCAGGTTGCCTTATTGACAGATGGGAAGGACCATACCAAGTCTTATTGACTAGCACTACAGCATTGAAGGTTGCCGAGAGAGAGACTTGGGTTCATTCGTCCCATTGTAAGAAGGTTGCTGACCCAGAGAGGTCCCGTGATAAGGAACAGACGGTAGAGGAAGTTGTATCACTGGAGTGTCTGTTCCAGGAGGACTGAGGCGGCACCTGAGCATTGAGAATCACAAGATCAAAAGCAGTTGTCGATTCCCTGTTTCCCTTTTATTGTTTTTCTCCACTTCCCATCCCCTCTCCCTCAAATTATTTTTTTCCCCCTTCTCATTCTTCTTCGTTTCCTCCTAAGATGGACTTGCCTCAAGAGACTGTGATCCGGATTTTCCTGTTGACCATGATGTTGACCAGAGCAGTCTGTTCCGGCGAGAGTACCATGGAGGTCGAGAGAGGTTCTGGAATGGGTTCTGATGACAGAGATGGAGGCGTAGTTTTCCAAGAACAACATAATCAACAAGCAAAGGCGAGTATCAGAAAACGATCCGATAACATAGACCATAGAAGGAATTGTGAAGGATTGTTAGCTGAAGAAAACTGTATCTGTAGGCTCTGTGACAATGTAGTTGAGGAATGGTGTATCAAGAAATGTCAGTCCAGTTTTAATATCCACATGGACCGGCATCCATTGAGTGACTATCACTCCTTAGTGGGTAATGTGTTAAATCAGACAGATTGTTGGGTATGCTCTCAAGTACCTCAAGGCCATAGTAAATCAGGCTTAGTACCATTTCCTTTAACGATAGGGGAGGTACTTGAGCTAAGTGGTGGGAGGCCGGTGGACAGGAGGTTTAATATCTCCAGTCCTCCTAGTTTGAAGCTCCACCAATATCATGTGGATAGATCCCTAATATGTTTTAACATTTCCAATCCCCGAAAGCCGGGAAATTGGGAAGTGTCATGGAGTAACCAAACCATGACCTTTTCATATAGAGCAGATAGAATGCCGACAGATACAGAGCTTATACGCCACATAGCTGGTAGTGGAAAATATTTCCGATATAGGTATACCCTAGGAAGTAGGATTATGAGAGTTGGAGAGGTATCACCAGGATACTGTGCACATATCGTACAAACTGGTACGTGTACTAGACAGATGGGAGAATTAGGGTTTGGAGATTTCACATGGAAGATGTGTAATATGGTTATGTCCTACTCCGTCCCATATGTTCTCCCCGATGATGCATATTTCATATGCGGGAGGAAGGCGTATAAGTGGCTTGCCCCAAACTCTGAAGGATTGTGTTATATTGGAAAAGTACTGCCTGAAGTAATGACTGTATCACATGCCAAAATGAAAGATATACACCGTGTTGCCCAAGCTCCTTATACTCATACTCATTACGAGCACGTAGTTAAACGGCACCTGATAGAAAGAACAGAGCATCCGGCCTCTGACATGATCCATGAATCCACCGGGATTCAGTTTCTACTTGCGTTAGACATCACTCGCACCGCCAGAGGAGTGTTGAATTATAAATACATATCTGCGCTCGCAAATTTGTTAGACAATATCACAGAAATGTATGATGACACTTTTAGGTATACTGGAAGAGAGCTTCAAGCTTATAAAACAGAACTGGTTCAGCATAGAATGGTTCTCAATTATCTCACGGCAGTGACAGGTGGATATTGTGTCACACTGGCAACGCAGTACGGCGTGAAATGCTGCACATATATTACGAATAGCACCGAGGGCCCGGTCGAGGTCATAGACCAAAAGATGGACGATATTCTCCAATTAAAGTGGGAATTTCGCAGGAGACACAATCTCACCCTTGCTGCTGTGGGTAATAAGCTGACTGGTTGGGTGTCATGGTTGAACCCGCGAAATTGGTTCTCTGGTTTAGGAGAATGGGCTCAAGGAGTCATAATGGATGTAGGGAAATTTCTCCTATGTATCTTAGGTGTTGTCATAACGATTGGCTTGATATTTAGATGCGGTCAGGCTTTAACGAAGTGTAAACGAAGTACTAGGGTGATGAGTTTAAGGAGTGAGGAAATTGTAATTCCAATGGATTTGATTTATGACCCAACGGTAGAGACAATGATGTGATGAAAATGCGATTATACGGTCCGTTTCTTTCACCTGTTTTTCCGTTTTCTCCAAGGTAAAAAGACCCACTTGGACGAGGAATTTGATGATCCTGTATACAGACAACTGATGGATTAAAGAAGAAGTTTTGACAACCTTATACACAGATATTTGATGAACTATGCCATAGACCCCCAGTTTCCCTAGAAATTTTAAAATTACGCTAGCCCAACACTTTTGTAAGTCTATGGACATTGACAAAGCTTTTGCCCACACCTATTGGCAAAAGCCCAAAGAAGACGGCATTCAACAGACACCGAACAAGACTTCAACCGACAAAATGTTCATTAACCTGACATAGAATACCACTGCATTTACCATAATTGTGTCTTATCTTCATCTCTACAACCTTCAGGTAAAGCACACACATAGGCGATAGGGAATACCGGCACAGATATCAGCATTCACATATTCCCCCATTCATGTATCATCAACTAAAATGTGCTCCCCCATTTTGTTGCAACCAAAAGCCGAAGAGAGCTCGGTAAAGTTTGACAGCCCATCCACAGACCCGTACCACGGGATAAGAAGGAATTCGAATGTATACTTCGCAATACCTCGAAGCTTGATTTAAAACACGTACGGCACGATGATACATGACCCCCCAAACATGGATTCATACACACATGCTTCTGCTATCTCACTAGGTCATACCTTTTTCCTACCTTCTCCTCTCCTCCCCTACCCAATCATGGAAATGTATTTACACTTGACATATATTTTTCTCTTTTTGAAATGTTTTAGGAAGTGGCAGTTATTGTTGACTGCCAAAGGGTGGACTGTCAAAGTCAGAAAAATATCACTATGCACACTACCATATTTGCACCTCATACATGTCCGCTCTGCGCATGCGTACGCTCTCCCGTGCGTGCGCATACCCGCTGTTACGTGCACCCGCAGGCGCACGGGATGTGCATTTACGGTAGAGTTTAGCGTGCGACTCAATCGTTACATATTTTAACCATATAAGGTATTTTGTAGATCATGGTCCCTTTGATAGATTCTGAAAGTTTAGTTAATGTAGCATGTTCATGGACAGAGAGATCCCTCTTTGTCTGATACAAAGGGTCAGACAAGGATTATACAGTGGTGTTTAGTATCCATCGGAAGAGTATTTAATTAGCAATATTCCGGTGTTGGTTTGAAGCGGATTAATCGCTCGTGCGAATAGTTATGGACATAAGAAGTTTATGTCCATTTACTATTATTTGCACTTACTTATCCATGCGGCGGGAAACCTAGTTTCCCACCCACCTGAGCAGTTGGAAGTAGACACAGCCCACCTGTATGAATCAACCTATGACCTTTTGTTTTAGTGCGAAGACGAATTCCTGTGTCCAATGAACAATGAGATTGTAGGGACCATTGAATTGTATTGTGTGTGGGGCATAAATAGACAAGCCGATCACATCCAGCTCACTCTTCAACGGTTCTCATTGCTGATAATCGGGAGCTGGATGTCCAGAGGCGCATGCGATCGTTCCCCTTTGTGCGTAAGTTTTCTCCGCAATCATATTGTCTTTCTTGTTATTGTGAGCCATATCTCTCTCTCTCTCTCTTCTCTTTCTCTCTCGTTTCTCTTATATAGTTATTGTACTGATATTGTATTTCCTGTGTAGTTATCTGGTTAGGTAGTCTATGTTATATTGGTAGTGTATGACTTGTATTGTATTATTCTTTTTGAACGTTCATTCATTTCCTTAAAAGGCGTTAGACCCTTAGACCGGTATTGTGTGTTTATTGCAGTGGGTAATAGGAGCGTCTCTATCGCTCAAACAGCTTTAGTGTAAACCAGCTTACACTGTGTTGCATTTTCACCTTATCACTACAAAAGGGTTTACAGTATAAGAATATCATTTCTGTGTGTTACATTTAAGGTCTACTGATTGTTATCTTGTGAGCGTCTGCGCCGCTCGTGATCTCCTCGTGGTCTCGAGCGTCCGCAACGCTGATAGCGTAGCATTACGGTAGTCGCTCACCTATAGTGTGCCCGATACCAACAGCGTATTCTCGCGAGCGTTTGTGTCGCTCGAGCGGCTCGCTCCCGATACAGCGTCCGCTACGCTAAGAGCGTACCCTTACGGTACCTCGTGCGCCAGTTGCGTACAGTGTTTCTTAACCTCTGTATAGTGTGTTATATAAGATAAATATTTGGCTTTATCTAGTCGGCAGCCTATAGCGTGCCTGCCTGTGATCCCTTGGCCGTAAGCGAACGTGACGCTCGAGCGTCTCGACTACGGCTAAGCGATTGTTACGCAACGTGCGTACCCTTACGGTATACCATACGTAAATAGCGTACTGTGTTCTTTGACCTCTTAAAGGGTTTTAAGTAAGATAAATATTTAGCTTTATCACTGGTAATGTATGATTGCCATCACCTGTGGTGAAACACCTCTCTTATAAATTATCTAGCTCACCACAGGTGATGGCAATCATACATTACCAGGAAAGTCCAGGAACAGAGCATTTTCTCCCTCATGGAGAGGGTCAGGTAGGCAAGTATGTGTAACATGTCAATCAACATCAGAAAATGCTTATCCTCTAAAAATGCATAAAAAATGCTAAGGATGAGTCTCACTTATCCTAAGTATTTACAAGAGTTCAAAAATGGGGCTGACATATCTGAAGCCCCCCATGGCTGCTTGGAAGCTAGGGGGGGGGGGGGGAGCTTTATGAATTAATGAGCTTCATACTGGGAATGTGATGATGTCATTAACCCCTTCCAACCATACTCTAAAAAATCTGGGAATGGGACAGGGCACTCAAGTCACCCTATATCTACATCCTGGCACCTAGAGAATTAAGGTTTCTTATTGGAAAAAAACAGAGTTCTATCTTTTAAAACAGTTTAAAGAGAATAATCCCTTAAACTACAGAAATCATTATGATGTTCAGAGATGAGGGAGGAACGACATCCTGGTACATTCAGATACATCCTAGTGTGAATAAGGGGAGCCTCCCCTTTCAAACAATGTGCACCCTTAGTACGTATTGCCTACTGATCAGCAGACAATGTTGCCCTATACTGCAGAAAATGTTAAAATGGCCATGTGCAGGCAGTCCGGTGCCATGTTTCCAGTCGCAGGAAACGCAGCCAATGTCATCCAGGCCACACGAAAACGCCATGACACGCATGCATTTCCAGCACCGCTCCCCACCAACACTGCAACGCTGACCCGGAAAGCCTGCCACCTGTCAATCACAATGGGATTGCATTCTTCCAGGATGCGATCGCCTTGTGAAGGGTCACGCACGTGTATTGTGACCGCTGCACATGCACAGAACGACAATAATCGTCCATTTGTGAAAAGGCAAATTAACAATTAACTCTGAATAACCCCCATAATGCGTGTGGGTATTATATAAGACTAGGTGCTTCATCGCGCCCTACGGGCGCTCTTCACACCGTCGGAAGGGGCTACGCCCCCTTAACCCCTGCACGCCTTTCTGGGGTTCAATATATGGAGTATTTCCTGCATTCCTAGTTTTGTTAGTGTTTGAATATTGCACAATGAAAGGCCTTCCGATGGTGAAGGGGGCGTAGTCCCTTGCAACAGGAAGGGGTTTGGGGAGTGGGGACCGCGGATGGGGGAGGGGTATGAAGGTGCTGTGGGTGGGGTAGGAGCAGGGGTGTCGCAGGTGGGGGATGGCAGCTGCAGGGCTGTTGCGGATGGAGGAGGGGTTCCGAAGGCGCTGCAGATGGGGAAGGGGTGGGTGCGGGTGTGCAGTGGATGGGGGAGGTGTCCAGGGGGCGCGGTAGGTGGGGGAGGGGTGGATGTGGGCGTAACGTGGGTGGGGGAGTGGCGGGTGCGGTGCTGTTGCGAATGGTGTAGGCGATGCGGATTGGGAAGGGCCTGCTGCGTGGGTGTGGTAGGGGATCCAAAGGTGCAGCGGGCGGATGAGAGCCAGATGCGGGGTGTGGCGGATGGGGGAGGGGGTCCGGAGGTGATGTAGGTGGTGGAGGGGCGGGTGGCATAGGGGGTCTGGAGGCGCCGCGGGTGGGTACCGGGGGAGGGGGCCGGGGGGGGGGGTTGTGTGTGGGGGAGGGGCAGGTGGGGGAGGGGCAGATTCTGGGCTGGATGGGGGAGGGGTTCCAGAGGTACTGCGGGTGGGGAAGGGTGTGGCGGGTGGGTAGGAGGTGTGGAGGCGTTGCGGGTGGGAGAGGGTGGGGTGCAGTGAATGGGGTTAGGGGTCCGGAGGAGGGAGGGTCTGTGTGTGTTGAGGTGTGGGGTCCGTAGGCGCTGTGGGTGGGGGTGCCACGGGTGGTGGAGGGACAGGTGTGTGGATTTGCGGTGGATGGGGGAGGGGGTCTGGAGGTGCTGCAGGTGGTGGAGGGGTGTGTGCGCGGGTGGGATAGGGGGTGGGTGCGGGGGTGCAGCGGATGGTGGAGGTGGTCCGGGAGTGTGGGAGAGGTGAGGTGCTGTGGGTGGGGGAGAGGCGGGTGAGGGGCTGTTGCGGATGAGGGAGGGGTTCCGGAGGCGCTGCAGGGTGGAAGGGTGCAGGTGTTGCGGGTGAGGTAGGGGGCCTGGAGGCGCTGCGGGTGGGGGTGCGGTGGATGGGGAGGGGCTGCAGGTGGTGGAGGAGCGGGTGGTGTAGGAGGTCCGGAGGTGCAGTGGGTGGTGGAGGGGTGGGTGCTGAGGGTGGGGTAGTGGGTCCGAAGGTGTTGCGGTTGCTGGAGAGGTGGGGGTGTAGGGGATGGGTCAGTGGGTGCAGCGGATGGGGGAGGGGTGAGTGCGGGGGTTCATCGGATGGGGAGGGGGTCAGGGGATGCGGGAGGGGTGGGGGTGCTGTGGGTGGGGGAGGCGGGGGAGGGGCTGTTGCGGATGTGGGAGGGGTTCCGGAGGCGCTGCTGGTGGAGAAGGGTGCAGGTGTTGCGGGTGAGGTAGGGGGCCTGGAGGCGCTGCGGGTGGGGGAGGGAGGGGGGTGAGGGTGCGGTGGATCGGGAGGGGCTGTAGGTGGTGGAGGAGCAGGTGGTGTAGGGGGTCCACAGGTGGAGTGGTTGGTGGTGGGGTGAGTGCTGCGGGTGGGGTAGTGGGACCGAAAGTGTTGCGGTTGCTGGAGGAGTGGGGGTGCAGGGGATGGGTCCGGGGGTGCAGCGGATGGGGGAGGGGCTGCTGCAGATGGGGGAGGGGTTTGGAAGACACTGCGGGTGGGGTAGGGGGTCCGAAGGCGCAGTGGGTGGGGGTGCCACGGGTGGTGGAGGGGCAGGTGCGGGGGTTTGCGGGGGATGGGGAGGGGTCCTGGGGCGCTGCAGGTGGTGGAGGGGCAGATATCAGTGCACATAGTCTCTGTGGTAGTTAGTGAGGGTTGGTGATGGTGTAAGAGGGGTGAAGGCCAGTACACAGACAGGCAGTTAGAGAGCAGGATGAGGGTGACAGGGCATAGTGACGGGGAGTACTTAGCAGATATAGGGGTGGGCTACAGGTGTGATGTCACAGTGTGTGTACCTTTGCTCTCATGTGTGAGGTATGTGAGGTATATGTGAGGTATGTGTGAGGTATCTGTGAGGTAAGGATGTGTGGGTCGTGGTGGCCACTAACCTCCTGGCTGCTGCTGTGAGATGGTGACTGCAGAGGGAGGGAGCTCAGACCCAGCAGCAATGGGTCGTGGTCAGCATTCCTTCCTGGCCCCGTTCCGCCGCACACTGTCCGCCCCGTCTGACGGGCGTCATTCCTCCATCCTGCATGGCAGCGTCAGCTGCTGTGATCGCGGAGCATAGGTAAACGTCCGGAGCCCTGTGGGCGGGCAGGCATGGTGTTTCCCTGGAGAGGTGCGGCGCGCGTCCTTAGGCTGCAGACGGAGGGAGCTCCGGCCCAGCAGCAATGTTGATTAGTGCGTGTCCAGTCCTGGCGCTGTCCCGCTGCACATGCTCCGCACCGCTTGCCGCTGAGCATGGCAGCCCTTGTGTGTATGCTGCAGATGCTGATCTAGCGGTGCCTGAGCAGCAGCCCTGTCCCTGGGGTGTGGGTGTCAGGCGGCAGGTATGGTGTGTAGGTGGGAGAGGAGCTGCGGGCGGCGACTCGCTGCCTGCAAGTACCCTCCATATCAGCGCTGTTCCCCTCCCTGCAGATAGTGTCAGTGGCCGTGGTGTACTTTTGCTACTGGTGGCCAGGGCCGGTGCTAGGGTGTTCGGCGCCCCCCTGCAAACTATGAATTTTGCGCCCTCCCATATTCCTTTGTTGTGCATCGGGAAAAGTGGTGTGGTCTCACAACTAAGGGGCATGGCCACACAATAGTACCCCCATTTAAAATTACGCCACAATGTAGCACAATCTTATTCATCTTATACGTAATGCCCTACCCGTAGTAGTAGCGTCCTTATACGTAATGCCCCACCCGTAGTAGTAGCGTCCATATACGTAATGCCCCCCCAATAGTAGTAGTGTCCTTATACATAATGCCCCCCCAGTAGTAGTAGCAGTTATATGTAATGCCCCACAACAGTAATAGTAGCATCCTTATACGTAATGCCCCACCCGTAGTAGTAGCGTCCTTATACGTAATGCCCCCCAGTAGTAGTAGCAGTTATATGTAATGCCCCCCAACAGTAATAGTAGCGTCCTTATACGTAATGCCACCCCTGTAGTAGTAGCATCCTTATACATAATGTGCCCCCAGTAGTAGTACCGTCCTTATACATAATGCCCCCCCAGTAGTAGTAGCATCCTTACATGTAATGCCGTCCCAGTAGTAGTAGCACCGTCCTTATACATAATGCCCCCCAGAAGTAATAGAGTCCTTATACATAATGCCCCCCCCAGTAGTAGCGTCCTTATATGTAATGCCCCCCAGTATTAGTAGCCTCCTTATACGTAATGCCCCCCTATAGTAGTAGCGTCCTTATACGTAATGCCCCCCTATAGTAGTAGCGTCCTTATACGTAATGCCCCCCCTATAGTAGTAGCGTCCTTATACGTAATGCCCCCCCCTATAGTAGTAGCGTCTTTATACGTAATGCCCCCCCATAGTAGTAGCGTCCTTATACGTAATGCCCCCCCTATAGTAGTAGCGTCCTTATACGTAATGCCCCCCCTATATTAGTAGCGTCCTTGCATGTAATGGCCCCCCCAGCAGTGGTGTCCATAAAGTGCACACACACAGACATACCTCACACACACACAATTCACACATATATACAAACACACACACCCCACCATATATACACACACCCACACCCACACACACCCCCCCCCCCCACTATACACACACACACACACACACATTTCTCTCTCACCCTCCACTTACCAAGTCTGGCTGGCCGTCACTGCAATGCTGATTCCACCGCTGTTCAGCTGTCTGGTCCCGTGTAGCTCCGCCCCTCTATTCCGTGTAGATCCGCCCCCTAGTGACACCATAGCTCCGCCCCCTTTTCGGGACCCGCACTGCACAGCACACAGCCCGATGTCACAGGTGATTGGGGGGGGGGGGGGGGCAGGCACAGCAGCCGGCAGCTAGTGGCCATCCTCACCTCCTATACTGTAAGGTAGGGTCTTGCACCTGACTGCTGCTGGCGCTGGGTATGGGGTAGCTCCCTGCAGCAGATGCAGTTGACTCCGCCCAGCTCTGTGACTCCGCCCAGCGTTACGGGGCACAGAGTCACAGATTAAGGCAAATATATAGGAGATAATTACCAATATTGATTTTGGAATGTGATCAGCCTGAAAAATGGCCAAATAGGCTCAGCACAGGGGAGGGAAAAGCGTTAGTAGCAAAGATGATAATGAAGCTGGGGCGTAGCGAGTGGATTGTAAGCTCCAGGTGCCGGCTGGGACAAAAAGCGCCACATGTTGAAAGTATTTCAGCAACACTCTGCAGTGCACTATCTCGGTATCGGTGGATTGAGCCAGCAGGCACCAGGACCCACCGCGGCTCTTACAGCAGGTCTGTCCTACTGAATGCACTGTTGTGCATGTGCGGGCACTCTTCTCCACCATTCTGTTTGTGTGGCTGCAGCCCAGTGCAGTGCACCCCGCTACAGCAACTAGGGCTGTCAATCACTGCCGTACCACCCAGGGACGTGCGGTGAGCTAAATTGCTCAGGAGGTACTGGCTAGCACCAGAGCCTGATTTACACGCAATATATGAGTCAAAAGGTACACGGGGGCATTATACACAGGTGCAGCAGTATAAACTCATGAAAATTTTGTGAGTTTTGATGAAAAGATAGACAGGGGAAGATAGACTTTTTACTCCAGAGTTTTGGCTATAAAAATGATTAGAATAATGCAAAGAAGATGTTTCAAACATATTCTTTGTATTTTTCATATACTTTATACAGTAAAAACTCTGCCACAAACGTTAGTATGACAGGAAAGGCTCTGCCTCACCTGCCTCACCCCATCGCACGTCACTGGTACCACCACCGCTGCTCTATAAGGACCCTGGTGGCCCAACAGCAAAAATAAAGCTTGCTGGTGCAAACCGCACCAGGTGCACTACAACGTCTAGCAACCCCTGTATGCTCCAGGATGTCACTGCAATACCGCTGGTGAGATACTTGAGATACCATTGTGTGGCTACTGCTCTGCGTACCATTGCTCCATGCAGTGGCGTAACTTCATCTCAGTTGCCCGGAGGCAAGATAAATGTTGTGTGCCCCCCTCCCCACAAAAAATGATTAGTATTTTTTAACTTACCCTTCTATACCCGCCACTACATCACTGACCCGTCTCTCTGTACCCTACACTAAATCACTGACACCTCTATACCCTACACTAAATCACTGACACCTCTATACCCTACACTAAATCACTGACTAAATCAGTGTCCATTATTTTAATTACACAGCACGGTAGCATCCGTTACTCACATTACACCGCACAGTAGCATCCATTATTCACATTACACCATACAGTAGCAGCCATTATTCGCATTACACTGTACAGTAGCGTCCACTATTCGCATTACACCGCACAGTAGTGTCCGTTACTCACATTGCACCGCACAGTAGTGTCCGTTAGTCACATTACACCTCACAGTAGTGTCCGTTACTCACATTACAACTCACAGTAGTTTCCGTTACTCACATTACACCGCACAGTAGTGTCCGTTACTCACATTGCACCGCACAGTAGTGTCCGTTACTCACATTACACCGCACAGTAGTGTCCGTTACTCACATTACACCGCACAGTAGTGTCCGTTACTCACATTGCACCGCACAGTAGTGTCCGGTACTCACATTGCACCGCACAGTAGCGTCCGTTACTCACATTGCACTGCACAGTAGTGTCTGTTACTCACATTGCACCGCACAGTAGTGTCCGTTACTCACATTACACCGCACAGTAGTGTCTGTTACTCACATTGCACCGCACAGTAGTGTCCGTTACTCACATTACGCCGCACAGTAGTGTCCGTTACTCACATTACACCGCACAGTAGTGTCCGGTACTCACATTACACCGCACAGTAGCGTCCGTTACTCACATTGCACCGCACAGTAGCGTCCGTTACTCACATTGCACCGCACAGTAGTGTCCGTTAGTCACATTACACCTCACAGTAGTGTCCATTACTCACATTGCACCGCACAGTAGCGTCTGTTACTCACATTGCACCGCACAGTAGTGTCCGTTACTCACATTACGCCGCACAGTAGTGTCCGTTACTCACATTGCACCGCACAGTAGTGTCCGTTACTCATATTACACCGCACAGTAGCGTCCGTTACTCACATTGCAACGCACAGTAGTGTCCGTTAGTCACATTACACCACACAGTAGTGTCCGTTACTCACATTGCACCGCACAGTAGCGTCCGTTACTCACATTGCACCGCACAGTATCATCCGTTAGTCAAATTACACCTCACAGTAGCGTCCGTTACTCACATTGCACCACACAGTAGTGTCCGTTACTCACATTGCACCGCACAATAGTGTCCGTTACTCACATTGCACAGCACAGTAGTGTCCGTTACTCACATTGCACCGCACAGTAGTGTCCGTTACTCACATTGCACAGCACAGTAGCGTCCGTTACTCACATTGCACCGCACAGTAGCGTCCGTTACTCACATTGCACCGCACAGTAGCGTCCGTTACTCACATTGCACCGCACAGTAGTGTCCGTTAGTCACATTGCACCACACAGTAGTGTCCGTTAGTCACATTACACCTCACAGTAGTGTCCGTTACTCACATTACACCGCACAGTAGTTTCCGTTACTCACATTACACCGCACAGTAGTGTCCGTTACTCACATTGCACCGCACAGTAGTGTCCGTTACTCACATTGCACCGCACAGTAGTGTCCGTTACTCACATTACACCGCACAGTAGCGTCCGTTACTCACATTACACCTCACAATAGTGTCCGTTACTCACATTGCACCGCACAGTAGCGTCCGTTACTCACATTGCACCGCACAGTAGTGTCCGTTACTCACATTACACCGCACAGTAGTGTCCGTTACTCACATTGCACCGCACAGTAGTGTCCGTTACTCATATTACACCGCACAGTAGCGTCCGTTACTCACATTGCACCGCACAGTAGTGTCCGTTAGTCACATTACACCGCACAGTAGTGTCCGTTACTCACATTGCACCACACAGTAGCGTCCGTTACTCACATTGCACCGCACAGTAGCATCCGTTAGTCAAATTACACCTCACAGTAGCGTCCGTTACTCACATTGCACCGCACAGTAGCGTCCGTTACTCACATTGCACCGCACAGTAGTGTCCGTTACTCACATTGCACAGCACAGTAGCGTCCGTTACTGACATTGCACCGCACAGTAGCGTCCGTTACTCACATTGCACCGCACAGTAGTGTCCGTTACTCACATTGCACCGCACAGTAGTGTCCGTTAGTCACATTGCACCGCACAGTAGTGTCCGTTAGTCACATTACACCTCACAGTAGTGTCCGTTACTCACATTGCACCGCACAGTAGCGTCCGTTACTCACATTGCACTGCATAGTAGCGTCCGTTACTCGCATTGCACCGCACAGTAGCGCCCGTTAGTCACATTACACCTCACAGTAGTGTCTGTTACTCACATTGCACCGCACAGTAGTGTCCGTTAGTCACATTACACCTCACAGTAGTGTCCGTTACTCACATTGCACCGCACAGTAGTGTCCGTAACTCACATTGCACCGCACAGTAGTGTCCGTTACTCACATTGCACCTCACAGTAGCGTCCGTTAGTCACATTACACCTCACAGTAGCGTCCGTTAGTCACATTACACTGCACAGTAGTGTCCGTTAGTCACATAACACCTCACAGTAGTGTCCGTTACTCACATTGCACCGCACAGTAGTGTCCCTTACTCACATTGCACCGCACAGTAGTGTCCCTTACTCACATTGCACCGCACAGTAGCGTCTGTTAGTCACATTACACCTCACAGTAGTGTCCGTTACCTACATTGCACCGCACAGTAGTGTCCGTTACTCACATTGCACCGCACAGTAGTGTCCGTTAGTCACATTACACCTCACATTGCACCGCACAGTAGTGTCCGTTACTCACATTGCACAGTAGTGTCCGTTACTCACATTGCACCGCACAGTAGTGTCCGTTACTCATATTACACCGCACAGTAGTGTCCGTTACTCACATAGCACCGCACAGTAGTGTCCGTTAGTCACATTACACCGCACAGTAGTGTCCGTTACTCACATTGCACCACACAGTAGCGTCCGTTACTCACATTGCACCGCACAGTAGAGTCCGTTACTCACATTGCACCGCACAGTAGTGTCCGTTACTCACATTGCACAGCACAGTAGCGTCCGTTACTGACATTGCACCGCACAGTAGCATCCGTTACTCACATTGCACCGCACAGTAGTGTCCGTTACTCACATTGCACCGCACAGTAGTGTCCGTTAGTCACATTGCACCGCACAGTAGTGTCCGTTAGTCACATTACACCTCACAGTAGTGTCCGTTACTCACATTGCACCGCACAGTAGCGTCCGTTACTCACATTGCACTGCATAGTAGCGTCCGTTACTCGCATTGCACCGCACAGTAGCGCCCGTTAGTCACATTACACCTCACAGTAGTGTCTGTTACTCACATTGCACCGCACAGTAGTGTCCGTTAGTCACATTACACCTCACAGTAGTGTCCGTTACTCACATTGCACCGCACAGTAGTGTCCGTAACTCACATTGCACCGCACAGTAGTGTCCGTTACTCACATTGCACCTCACAGTAGCGTCCGTTAGTCACATTACACCTCACAGTAGCGTCCGTTAGTCACATTACACTGCACAGTAGTGTCCGTTAGTCACATAACACCTCACAGTAGTGTCCGTTACTCACATTGCACCGCACAGTAGTGTCCCTTACTCACATTGCACCGCACAGTAGTGTCCTTTACTCACATTGCACCGCACAGTAGCGTCTGTTAGTCACATTACACCTCACAGTAGTGTCCGTTACCTACATTGCACCGCACAGTAGTGTCCGTTACTCACATTGCACCGCACAGTAGTGTCCGTTAGTCACATTACACCTCACATTGCACCGCACAGTAGTGTCCGTTACTCACATTGCACCGCACAGTAGTGTCCGTTACTCACATTGCACCGCACAGTAGTGTCCGTTACTCATATTACACCGCACAGTAGTGTCCGTTACTCACATAGCACCGCACAGTAGTGTCCGTTAGTCACATTACACCGCACAGTAGTGTCCGTTACTCACATTGCACCACACAGTAGCGTCCGTTAATCACATTGCACCGCACAGTAGCATCCGTTAGTCAAATTACACCTCACAGTAGCGTCCGTTACTCACATTGCACCGCACAGTAGTGTCCGTTTCTCACATTGCACCGCACAGTAGTGTCCGTTACTCACATTGCACAGCACAGTAGCGTCCGTTACTCACATTGCACCGCACAGTAGCATCCGTTACTCACATTGCACCGCACAGTAGCGTCCGTTACTCACATTGCACTGCACAGTAGCGTCCGTTAGTCACATTGCACCGCACAGTAGTGTCCGTTAGTCACATTACACCTCACAGTAGTGTCCGTTACTCACATTGCACCGCACAGTAGCGTCCGTTACTCACATTGCACCGCATAGTAGCGTCCGTTACTCACATTGCACCGCACAGTAGCGCCCGTTAGTCACATTACACCTCACAGTAGTGTCTGTTACTCACATTGCACCGCACAGTAGTGTCCGTTAGTCACATTACACCTCACAGTAGTGTCCGTTACTCACATTACACCGCACAGTAGTGTCCGTTACTCACATTGCACCTCACAGTAGCATCCGTTAGTCACATTACACCTCACAGTAGCGTCCGTTAGTCACATTACACTGCACAGTAGTGTCCGTTAGTCACATTACACCTCACAGTAGTGTCCGTTACTCACATTGCACCGCACAGTAGTGTCCCTTACTCACATTGCACCGCACAGTAGTGTCCGTTACTCACATTGCACCGCACAGTAGTGTCCGTTACTCACATTGCACCTCACAGTAGCATCCGTTAGTCACATTACACCTCACAGTAGCGTCCGTTAGTCACATTACACTGCACAGTAGTGTCCGTTAGTCACATTACACCTCACAGTAGTGTCCGTTACTCACATTGCACCGCACAGTAGTGTCCCTTACTCACATTGCACCGCACAGTAGTGTCCGTTACTCACATTGCACCGCACAGTAGCGTCCGTTAGTCACATTGCACCGCACAGTAGTGTCAGTTAGTCACATTACACCTCACATTGCACCGCACAGTAGTGTCCGTTACTCACATTGCACCGCACAGTAGTGTCCGTTACTCACATTGCACCGCACAGTAGTGTCCGTTAGTCACATTGCACCGCACAGTAGTGTCCGTTAGTCACATTACACCTCACAGTAGTGTCCGTTACTCACATTGCACCGCACAGTAGTGTCCATTAGTCACATTACACCTCACAGTAGTGTCCGTTACTCACATTGCACCGCACAGTAGTGTCCGTTACTCACATTGCACCGCACAGTAGTGTCCGTTACTCACATTGCACCGCACAGTAGTGTCCGTTACTCACATTGCACCGCACAGTAGTGTCCGTTACTCACATTGCACCGCACAGTAGTGTCCGTTACTCACGTTGCACCGCACAGTAGTGTCCGTTACTCACATTGCACCGCACAGTAGCGTCCGTTAGTCACATTACACCTCACAGTAGTGTCCGTTACTCACATTGCACCGCACAGTAGTGTCTCCGTTAGTCACATTACACCTCACAGTAGTGTCCGTTACTCACATTGCACCGCACAATATGGCTGTTACTCACATTGCACCGCACAGTAGCGTCCGTTAGTCACATTACACCTCACAGTAGTGTTCGTTACTCACATTGCACCGCACAGTAGCGTCCGTTAGTCCCTTATACATGTTGCACCACAGTAGAGCCGCTTATTAGGCAACAGTCTTAAATTTAGTTGAGGAGTTAAAGACAGCAGATAAGAGTAACCTTAGATTTGTACAGAATTTTTTTTTTCAAGACAGTAATGTAGAATAATCAGTTTAACACGGCTTTTATTCTAAAATAAGCCGCCTAACCCTTTACACTGCACAATATGCCAGGTTAGGCTGCATGGAGGGTGTGTTAGGCACTACTGGGGGGGGGTAGGTTTAAGCACTAAGGGGGGAGGGATAGGGTTAGGTTGCAGTACCAGAGGGCAAGGGGTAGGGGGGCAAGGTATAATACTTACCTCACCTCTGTTGGGATCATCACCATTATGATGCCAGCGTCAGTATTGCTGCAGACAGCATCGGAATAGTGGGAGGGGGATAGGAGAAGAGGTCCAAGAGAAGACTTGTCAGAGTGTGCTAGAGCATGCACAGGCACTTTTGGGGGCTTGGCCTAATCGCGGCCCGCGAGGCCACGCCCCTTTATGTAATATAACAATATATTGATGAATGGGGTGCCGCCATGAAAACCACTAAGAAAGGATCAAATCCAGGGAGAGTGGGAGAAGCATGATCAGTGTGATCACCCACTATTCCTCCCCTGCACAGGCAAAGACTGCGGCTGATGCTCTCCGGCAGCAGACTCCCTATAAACACTGCAGCCCAGCACAGCTCTGTAGAGACAGATAAGGGAGAGAGTGGGAGAGGGTAGGGGGAAGGACGGGAGGTAGTGGGACAGACTCCTGGAGCTCTTTGCTGACCTGTGCGGTGTGGACACCAATATGATCCAGCTGCCTGACACAGTGTCCTGTTTCAGTGTGCCGGGGAAGAACTTCCACAATTGTCACAAGGGGGCATGGTTTGATGGAAGATTGCAGATTGAGTTGACTGGCCGGGGGAAGGAGGTGGGAGGGAGGACAGTAGACTGGCGTTACCTTGGTACCGCATGCATCGGCGGGTGCCTGCGGATGGTGTGCCCACAGGGCAAATGTGGTCTGAGCACCATCCGCACTACCCTAGTTAAGGCCCTGCGATCGGGGTGCAATGGAGGAGGCTGGATCTAGGTGCCCCCTTCAGCACTGGAGCCCGGCGGCAACTGACTCCGCTGCCTCCGGGAGTTCCATGCTATAACTCTGGGGGTAATTCAGAGTTGATCGCAGCAGCAAATTTGTTAACAGTTGGGCAAAACCATGGGTGGGGGGGGGGGGGGGGCAGATATAACATGTGCAGAGAGAGTTAGATTTGGGCGGGTTATTTTGTTTCTGTGCAGGGTAAATACTCAGTGGCGCACGCAGGGGGGGTTTCCGAGAACCTGGAAAACCCCCCTGATGAGCCAACATTTTTATTTTTGAGACGGAGACAGGAGTGTCTCCGTCTCATTAAAAGCCGCGATCGCGTACGCGACCACAACAGCGGAGCTGTAGGCTCTCTGCATGGAGAATGTTCTGGGGGAGCTGCTGTCTGCGTATGCTCAGACATAGCAGTTCCTCCGTCCACACAGTGCCACCTGTCTGCTCCCGCCTCCCAGCCCCTGATGGTACAGTACTGTATATGCAATATGTAGTGTACTGTATACAGTATGTCAAGTTTGTATGTATGTATGTAACTATGTTTGCGTGTTTTGTGTGTGTGTGTGTGTGTGTGTGTGTGTGTGTGTGTGTGTGTGTGTGTGTGTGTGTGTGTGTGTGTGTTTGTATATACGCATATAAATTTTGATAATTATTATTTTTTGTTTGATTTTGCTTGTGGGTAGCCCGGCACAGTAAAGAATAGGCAGCGGCACCCACGGACTTCCGTAATAAAAAAGTCACAAAAACAAACCAACATTTCGAGGCTCGTGGGCCCCATGTTTACCTTGAAAAGGGGGCCACGAGCCTTGAAACGTCGGTATACGTCGGTTTGTTTTTGTGACTTGTTCAATACA
Source organism: Pseudophryne corroboree (assembly GCF_028390025.1). Lineage (NCBI taxonomy): Eukaryota > Metazoa > Chordata > Amphibia > Anura > Myobatrachidae > Pseudophryne > Pseudophryne corroboree. Next base: position 63,791,795 of record NC_086450.1, on the reverse strand, counting down.
GCTTTTTCACTATGGAAGTCCCTATGTATAGTGTGTGTGTGTGTGTGTGTGTGTGTGTGTGTGTGTGTGTGTGTGTGTGTGTGTGTGTGTGTGTGTGTGTGTGTGTGTGTGTGTGTCCCCTGCGTTTGCCCCTGATACTGGCTGCTTTATTTTTTACAATGCAATTTAGATTTCATTTTGAACACACCCCACCCAAATCTAACTCTCTCTGCACATGTTATATTTGCCCCCCCCCCCTGCAGTGCGCATGGGGGGTAATTCCAAGTTGATCGCAGCAGGAAATTTTTTAGCAGTTGGGCAAAACCATGTGCACTGCAGGGGAGGCAGATATAACATGTGCTGAAAGAGTTAGATTTGGATGGGTTATTTTATTTCTGTGCAGGGTAAATACTGGCTGCTTTATTTTTACACTGCAAATTAGATTGCAGATTGAACACACCACACCCAAATCTAACTCTCTCTGCACATGTTATATCTGCCTCCCCTGCAGTGCACATGGTTTTGCCCAACTGCTAAAAAAATTCCTGCTGCGATCAACTTGGAATTACCCCCATGGTTTTGCCCAACTGCTAACAAATTAACTCTGTAAGAAAGATCGTTAATTCTGCAATGTTTTGTTATGCACTCTTATCTTGAGAATATGCTGCTCTTTCAGACCAGAAATGTCCTTTTAAACCATTTGTTTTTGCATCAAACTACACCGAATTTCTTCATATACTTATATACTTCATATACTCTTTCATGGTCTCAAACTCTTTGAAGTGCAGCACCACACTTCTGCACTGAACGACAGTAAATTGAGAGTCTTTATATACTTAAAAAAACTACAGTATATACACTATCTTTATAAATGTAAGTCCCTGTTGTAACTTTCTTTCTTTAAAATATTATTTTTAAACTAAACACATTACAAAGGATCACAATCCATCACAGAACCAAGTTGTTCCATAATAATTACATTGCTCTCATTTAATGCCATTATTTTATACACAGGGTGGAATGTATCAATCCTTGGAAAGAAATAAGTGCCCAAAGCAACCAATCAGATTCTATTTGTCATTTATCTAGCTCATTCTTTGAAATGACAGTTAGAAGCTGGTTGGTTGCTTTGGGCAAGTGCTACACTTTATCTCTCTTCAAGACTTGATATATCCCCCCTACAGTCTGTTGATGAAATTGCTTTTTTGAATCTCACCATACTGAGGGCCTAATTCGCAGGCTGAAGCCCTGTGCTGTGTGCGCACGCCCAACAGCCGCATTGCCCACGAGCACACAGTGAGATGCGAAGGCATCTCACTGGTGCGAGCGCCTCTGCCTGACTGACAGGTAGAGGTGGTCCAGGGGCATTTCGGCGGTGTTGCGGTGACGTTTTAGTGGTTCGGTCCGGACAATCCAGGAGTGTCCGAACCGTTTGCGAGGGTGGGCCACAGTGGCTGCGTGACATCACACGAAGCCGCTGCATAGAAAAACATGGTGTCTAGTCGTCTGCCTGGGCAGGGAGCTACTCGGCAGGTTCGAAAGCACCGCCGCTGTGTAATGCTTTCGCACGTCTGCCGGGGGGCGGGGGCGGGGGGTAGGGCCTGGCTTGCAGGGCGGACTAGTCCTGTGCTGGGCGTACCCCCGCATGTCAGAGATTTTGATCGTAGATGTGCGTTTTTTCGCACATCTACGATCGGATCTGAATTAGGCCCAGAGACGAGAATGCCGGCAAGGGGGAGAGCGCAACGAAGCCCTTGCAGGTTTGATAGCTCGCTGCACTCGCCACAGGTTCTATTCCCACTCTATGGGTGTCGTGGTCACCCACGAGTGGGAATAGTCCTGGGCCCCCCACCAGCATTCTGGCGGCAGGGATTCCGACCGCCATTATGGTGACTACATCCCACTGTATCCACATGGTGTGACTCCAACTATTCAAGGACAGGTCTCCAACTGACCAGGGGTGCAGTTTACAATCTCTCCATAATAAATGTAATGTAACCTCTGGTTAAAATAATTGGATTAAACATTCCTGTCCTATGTTAAATATAGCGTGGGGATATGTGTGATGACATGTAAAATGTAAAGTAAATTTATGAGCTAAATGTAATGTATGTACATGCTTTTAAAAATGTATATATATATTTCAACAGGTTAATAACACTGCATGTCAGAAACAATTGGTGGCAGTGGACTTTAGTGCTGCAGACTACACTAATACATTTCACAGACATTGGGGACAGTTACAGAAAGGAGCGGAGTGATACAGCCGGGGAGTGATTTTTCCTGTCAGAAAAAGAGGCACAGGGTGAGATGGGGAGATGGAGGCAGAGACAGCATGGCTATGTGAGGAGTCAGACCCTCTGCCCTGGAGTGCAGCTGTGTGCCTGACATGCTGTGCTGCGAGAGGGAAGGGCCCAGCACCAGTGAAAGGAGTGACAGGGAGGCAGTCTCTCTGGCAATGAAGGGGAAGCGACTAAGGGCCTAGTTCAGACTGAAACGCTGCATCGATCGCAGTCTGAATTCCTATGTGGAGTGCGCCCCTGCAGTGGCCGCACTGCGCGTGCGTACCCTGGGAGCCCAGTGGGATGCTAACAGCATCTCAGGGCTGCGATAGCCTCTGCCTGATTGACAGGCAGAGGCGGTCGCGGGGCGGGAGGGGGAGTGCCAACGGTGTTAGAACGCCATTGGCGGAAAACGGTCCGGACAACATCAGCATTTTTAGACCATGGGGGGGGGGGACTGACGCGACGGGTAGCAGCCTGCCAGCACGCCCTGTGCTGTGCGTCCCCCCACATGTCAGAGTAATTGATCGTAGATGCGCTAAAACGAGTTTTATGGTAAGGACTTACCTTTGTTAAAACTCTTTCTGCGAGGTACACTGGGCTCCACATGGATTGGACAATGGGGTGTAGAGTAGGATCTTGATCCGAGGCACCAACAGGCTCAAAGCTTTGACTGTTCCCAGAATGCACAGCGCCGCCTCCTCTATAACCCCGCCTCCCTGCACAGGAGCTCAGTTTTTAGTTAACCAGCCCAATGCAGTAGCAGGAAAAGAGACGACAACGGTTAGTAGCCACATACACCACACTCTCACAATAAGAGAAGTGTCAGCGGCTAATGCCATACCAACCCGAAGAAGCTAAGTGCGTCAGGGTGGGCGCCTTGTGGAGCCCAGTGTACCTCACAGAAAGAGTTTTAACAAAGGTAAGTTCTTACCATAAAACTCGTTTTCTGCTGCGGGGTACACTGGGCTCCACAAGGAATGGACAATGGGGATGTCCTAAAGCAGTTCCTTATGGGAGGGGACGCACTGTAGCGGGCACAAGAACCTGGCGTCCAAAGGAATCATCCTGGGAAGCGGCAGTATCGAAGGCATAGAACCTTATGAACGTGTTCCCGGAGGACCACGTAGCCGCCTTGCACAATTGGTCAAGGGTCGCACCACGCTGGGCCGCCCAAGCAGGTCCAACAGACCGAGTAGAATGGGCCGTAATGTGAGCAGGAGCTGGCAGACCAGCCTTCACATAAGCATGTGCAATCACCATTCTAATCCATCTGGTCAGGGTCTGCTTGTGAGCAGGCCAGCCACGTTTGTGAAATCCAAACAAAACAAAGAGAGAATCAGATTTTTTAATAGAAGCAGTTCTCTTCACATAGATATGGAGAGCCCGTACTAGAGATGAGCGGGTTCGGTTTCTCTGAAACCGAACCCGCACGAACTTCATGTTTTTTTCACGGGTCCGAGCAGACTCGGATCCTCCCGCCTTGCTCGGTTAACCCGAGCGCGCCCGAACGTCATCATGACGCTGTCGGATTCTCGCGAGACTCGGATTCTATATAAGGAGCCGCGCGTCGCCGCCATTTTCACACGTGCATTGAGATTGATAGGGAGAGGACGTGGCTGGCGTCCTCTCCATTAGAAATTAGATTAGAAGAGAGAGAGAGATTGTGCAGAGTCAGACAGAGTTTACCACAGTGACCAGTGCAGTTGTTGTTAGTTAACTTTTATTTATTTTAATATAATATATCCGTTCTCTGCTATATCCGTTCTCTGCCTGAAAAAAAACGATACACAGCAGCAGCCAGTCACACAGTGTGACTCAGTCTGTGTGCACTCAGCTCAGCCCAGTGTGCTGCACATCAATGTATAAAAGGCAAAGCTTATAATAATTGTGGGGGAGACTGGGGAGCACTGCAGGTTGTTATAGCAGGAGCCCCCAGGAGTACATAATATTATATTAATTTAAAATTAAACAGTGCACACTTTTGCTGCAGGAGTGCCACTGCCAGTGTGACTAGTGGTGACCAGTGCCTGACCACCAGTATAGTAGTATATTGTTGTATGTATTGTATACTATCTCTTTATCAACCGGTCTATATTAGCAGCAGACACAGTACAGTGCGGTAGTTCACGGCTGTGGCTACCTCTGTGTCGGCAGTCGGAACTCGGCAGGCAGTCCGTCCATCCATAATTGTATTACAATATATACCACCTAACCGTGGTATTTTTTTTTCTTTCTTTATACCGTCGTCATAGTGTCATACTAGTTGTTACGAGTATACTACTATCTCTTTATCAACCAGTGTACAGTGCGGTAGTTCACGGCTGTGGCTACCTCTGTGTCGGCAGTCGGCAGGCAGTCCGTCCATCCATAATTGTATTATTATTATAATATATACCACCTAACCGTGGTTTTTTTTCCATTCTTTATACAGTCATAGTGTCATACTAGTTGTTACGAGTATACTACTATCTCTTTATCAACCAGTGTACAGTGCGGTAGTTCACGGCTGTGGCTACCTCTGTGTCGGCAGTCGGCAGGCAGTCCGTCCATCCATAATTGTATTATTATTATAATATATACCACCTAACTGTGGTATTTTTTTTTCTTTCTTTATACCGTCGTCATAGTGTCATACTAGTTGTTACGAGTATACTACTATCTCTTTATCAACCAGTGTACAGTGCGGTAGTTCACGGCTGTGGCTACCTCTGTGTCGGCAGTCGGCAGGCAGTCCGTCCATCCATAATTGTATTATTATTATAATATATACCACCTAACCGTGGTTTTTTTTTCATTCTTTATACCGTCGTCATAGTGTCATACTAGTTGTTACGAGTATACTACTATCTCTTTATCAACCAGTGTACAGTGCGGTAGTTCACGGCTGTGGCTACCTCTGTGTCGGAACTCGGCAGGCAGTCCGTCCATCCATAATTGTATTATTATTATAATATATACCACCTAACCGTGGTTTTTTTTTCATTCTTTATACCGTCGTCATAGTGTCATACTAGTTGTTACGAGTATACTACTATCTCTTTATCAACCAGTGTACAGTGCGGTAGTTCACGGCTGTGGCTACCTCTGTGTCGGCAGTCGGCAGGCAGTCCGTCCATCCATAATTGTATTATTATTATAATATATACCACCTAACCGTGGTTTTTTTTTCATTCTTTATACCGTCGTCATAGTGTCATACTAGTTGTTACGAGTATACTACTATCTCTTTATCAACCAGTGTACAGTGCGGTAGTTCACGGCTGTGGCTACCTCTGTGTCGGCAGTCGGCAGGCAGTCCGTCCATCCATAATTGTATTATTATTATAATATATACCACCTAACCGTGGTTTTTTTTTCATTCTTTATACCGTCGTCATAGTGTCATACTAGTTGTTACGAGTATACTACTATCTCTTTATCAACCAGTGTACAGTGCGGTAGTTCACGGCTGTGGCTACCTCTGTGTCGGCAGTCGGCAGGCAGTCCGTCCATCCATAATTGTATTATTATTATAATATATACCACCTAACCGTGGTTTTTTTTTCATTCTTTATACCGTCGTCATAGTGTCATACTAGTTGTTACGAGTATACTACTATCTCTTTATCAACCAGTGTACAGTGCGGTAGTTCACGGCTGTGGCTACCTCTGTGTCGGCAGTCGGCAGGCAGTCCGTCCATCCATAATTGTATTATTATTATAATATATACCACCTAACCGTGGTTTTTTTTTCATTCTTTATACCGTCGTCATAGTGTCATACTAGTTGTTACGAGTATACTACTATCTCTTTATCAACCAGTGTACAGTGCGGTAGTTCACGGCTGTGGCTACCTCTGTGTCGGCAGTCGGCAGGCAGTCCGTCCATCCATAATTGTATTATTATTATAATATATACCACCTAACCGTGGTTTTTTTTTTCATTCTTTATACCGTCGTCATAGTGTCATACTAGTTGTTACGAGTATACTACTATCTCTTTATCAACCAGTGTACAGTGCGGTAGTTCACGGCTGTGGCTACCTCTGTGTCGGCAGTCGGCAGGCAGTCCGTCCATCCATAATTGTATTATTATTATAATATATACCACCTAACCGTGGTTTTTTTTTCATTCTTTATACCGTCGTCATAGTGTCATACTAGTTGTTACGAGTATACTACTATCTCTTTATCAACCAGTGTACAGTGCGGTAGTTCACGGCTGTGGCTACCTCTGTGTCGGCAGTCGGCAGGCAGTCTGTCCATCCATAATTGTATTATTATTATAATATATACCACCTAACCGTGGTTTTTTTTTCATTCTTTATACCGTCGTCATAGTGTCATACTAGTTGTTACGAGTATACTACTATCTCTTTATCAACCAGTGTACAGTGCGGTAGTTCACGGCTGTGGCTACCTCTGTGTCGGAACTCGGCAGGCAGTCCGTCCATCCATAATTGTATTATATACCACCTAACCGTGGTTTTTTTATACCACCTAACCGTGGCAGTCCGTCCATAATTGTATACTAGTATCCAATCCATCCATCTCCATTGTTTACCTGAGGTGCCTTTTAGTTCTGCCTATAAAATATGGAGAACAAAAAAGTTGAGGTTCCAAAATTAGGGAAAGATCAAGATCCACTTCCACCTCGTGCTGAAGCTGCTGCCACTAGTCATGGCCGAGACGATGAAATGCCAGCAACGTCGTCTGCCAAGGCCGATGCCCAATGTCATAGTACAGAGCATGTCAAATCCAAAACACCAAATATCAGAAAAAAAAGGACTCCAAAACCTAAAATAAAATTGTCGGAGGAGAAGCGTAAACTTGCCAATATGCCATTTACCACACGGAGTGGCAAGGAACGGCTGAGGCCCTGGCCTATGTTCATGGCTAGTGGTTCAGCTTCACATGAGGATGGAAGCACTCAGCCTCTCGCTAGAAAAATGAAAAGACTCAAGCTGGCAAAAGCAGCACAGCAAAGAACTGTGCATTCTTCGAAATCCCAAATCCGAATTCCGAGCCCACCCGCTGGCGGTGATGCAGGGCAGTCTGGAGCGACTGCTGATGCTGACATCTGGTCCGGACTGAAGGACCTGACAACCATTACGGACATGTCGTCTACTGTCACTGCATATGATTCTCTCACCATTGATAGAATGGTGGAGGATTATATGAGTGACCGCATCCAAGTAGGCACGTCACACAGTCCGTACTTATACTGGCAGGAAAAAGAGGCAATTTGGAGGCCCTTGCACAAACTGGCTTTATTCTACCTAAGTTGCCCTCCCACAAGTGTGTACTCCGAAAGAGTGTTTAGTGCCGCCGCTCACCTTGTCAGCAATCGGCGTACGAGGTTACATCCAGAAAATGTGGAGAAGATGATGTTCATTAAAATGAATTATAATCAATTCCTCCGCGGAGACATTGACCAGCAGCAATTGCCTCCACAAAGTACACAGGGAGCTGACATGGTGGATTCCAGTGGGGACGAATTGATAATCTGTGAGGAGGGGGATGTACACGGTGATATATCGGAGGATGATGATGAGGTGGACATCTTGCCTCTGTAGAGCCAGTTTGTGCAAGGAGAGATTAATTGCTTCTTTTTTGGTGGGGGTCCAAACCAACCCGTCATTTCAGTCACAGTCGTGTGGCAGACCCTGTCACTGAAATGATGGGTTGGTTAAAGTGTGCATGTCCTGTTTTGTTTATACAACATAAGGGTGGGTGGGAAGGGCCCAAGGACAATTCCATCTTGCACCTCTTTTTTCTTTTATTTTTCTTTGCGTCATGTGCTGTTTGGGGAGGGTTTTTTGGAAGGGACATCCTGCGTGACACTGCAGTGCCACTCCTAGATGGGCCCGGTGTTTGTGTCGGCCACTAGGGTCGCTTATCTTTCTCACACAGTCAGCTACCTCATTGCGCCTCTTTTTTTCTTTGCGTCATGTGCTGTTTGGGGAGGGTTTTTTGGAAGGGACATCCTGCGTGACACTGCAGTGCCACTCCTAGATGGGCCCGGTGTTTGTGTCGGCCACTAGGGTCGCTTATCTTTCTCACACAGTCAGCTACCTCATTGCGCCTCTTTTTTTCTTTGCGTCATGTGCTGTTTGGGGAGGGTTTTTTGGAAGGGACATCCTGCGTGACACTGCAGTGCCACTCCTAGATGGGCCCGGTGTTTGTGTCGGCCACTAGGGTCGCTTATCTTTCTCACACAGTCAGCTACCTCATTGCGCCTCTTTTTTTCTTTGCGTCATGTGCTGTTTGGGGAGGGTTTTTTGGAAGGGACATCCTGCGTGACACTGCAGTGCCACTCCTAGATGGGCCCGGTGTTTGTGTCGGCCACTAGGGTCGCTTATCTTTCTCACACAGTCAGCTACCTCATTGCGCCTCTTTTTTTCTTTGCGTCATGTGCTGTTTGGGGAGGGTTTTTTGGAAGGGACATCCTGCGTGACACTGCAGTGCCACTCCTAGATGGGCCCGGTGTTTGTGTCGGCCACTAGGGTCGCTTATCTTTCTCACACAGTCAGCTACCTCATTGCGCCTCTTTTTTTCTTTGCGTCATGTGCTGTTTGGGGAGGGTTTTTTGGAAGGGACATCCTGCGTGACACTGCAGTGCCACTCCTAGATGGGCCCGGTGTTTGTGTCGGCCACTAGGGTCGCTAATCTTACTCACACAGCTACCTCATTGCGCCTCTTTTTTTCTTTGCGTCATGTGCTGTTTGGGGAGGGTTTTTTGGAAGGGACATCCTGCGTGACACTGCAGTGCCACTCCTAGATGGGCCCGGTGTTTGTGTCGGCCACTAGGGTCGCTAATCTTACTCACACAGCTACCTCATTGCGCCTCTTTTTTTCTTTGCGTCATGTGCTGTTTGGGGAGGGTTTTTGGAAGGGACATCCTGCGTGACACTGCAGTGCCACTCCTAGATGGGCCCGGTGTTTGTGTCGGCCACTAGGGTCGCTTATCTTTCTCACACAGTCAGCTACCTCATTGCGCCTCTTTTTTTCTTTGCGTCATGTGCTGTTTGGGGAGGGTTTTTTGGAAGGGACATCCTGCGTGACACTGCAGTGCCACTCCTAGATGGGCCCGGTGTTTGTGTCGGCCACTAGGGTCGCTAATCTTACTCACACAGCTACCTCATTGCGCCTCTTTTTTTCTTTGCGTCATGTGCTGTTTGGGGAGGGTTTTTTGGAAGGGACATCCTGCGTGACACTGCAGTGCCACTCCTAGATGGGCCCGGTGTTTGTGTCGGCCACTAGGGTCGCTAATCTTACTCACACAGCTACCTCATTGCGCCTCTTTTTTTCTTTGCGTCATGTGCTGTTTGGGGAGGGTTTTTTGGAAGGGACATCCTGCGTGACACTGCAGTGCCACTCCTAGATGGGCCCGGTGTTTGTGTCGGCCACTAGGGTCGCTAATCTTACTTACACAGCTACCTCATTGCGCCTCTTTTTTTCTTTGCGTCATGTGCTGTTTGGGGAGGGTTTTTTGGAAGGGACATCCTGCGTGACACTGCAGTGCCACTCCTAGATGGGCCCGGTGTTTGTGTCGGCCACTAGGGTCGCTAATCTTACTCACACAGCTACCTCATTGCGCCTCTTTTTTTCTTTGCGTCATGTGCTGTTTGGGGAGGGTTTTTTGGAAGGGACATCCTGCGTGACACTGCAGTGCCACTCCTAGATGGGCCCGGTGTTTGTGTCGGCCACTAGGGTCGCTGAGCTTAGTCATCCAGCGACCTCGGTGCAAATTTTAGGACTAAAAATAATATTGTGAGGTGTAAGGTGTTCAGAATAGACTGAAAATGAGTGTTAATTATGGTTATTGAGGTTAATAATACTATGGGATCAAAATGACCCCCAAATTCAATGTTTTAAGATGTTTTTTAGGGTTTTTTGAAAAAACCACCCGAATCCAAAACACACCCGAATCCGACAAAAAAAATTCGGTGAGGTTTTGCCAAAACGCGGTCGAACCCAAAACACGGCCGCGGAACCGAACCCAAAACCAAAACACAAAACCCGAAAAATTTCAGGCGCTCATCTCTAGCCCGTACCACATCTAGTTACGGCTCTTTGGGAGACAAATCAGGAGAGACAAAGGCCGGAACCACAATCTCCTGATTAAGGTGGAACGAAGAAACCACCTTAGGTAAATATCCGGGACGAGTCCTAAGAACTGCCTGGTCACAGTGAAAAATCAGATATGGGGAACTACAAGACAAGGCACCCAGATCCGACACTCTTCTAGCAGAGGCAATAGCCAGCAAGAACACCACCTTAAGGGAAAGCCACTAAAGGTCAGTTGAACCAAGGGGTTCAAACGGAGGCTCCTGCAACACCTCCAAAACCACCGACAAGTCCCAAGGAGCCACAAGCGGGACATAGGGTGGTTGGATACGCAACACACTCTGAGTGAAAGTATGAACATCAGGTAAAGTCGCAATTTTTCTCTGAAACCACACCGACAAAGCAGAAATATGAACCTTGAGGGAGGCCAGACGCAGGCCTAAATCTAGGCCCTGCTGCAGAAAAGCCAAAAGTTTGGCTGTACTAAACTTGGAAGCGTCATAATTGTTAGATGCGCACCAAACAAAGTAGGAATGCCAGACCCTATGGTAAATCTGAGCAGAAGCCGGTTTTCGTGCCCGCAACATAGTTTTAATGACCTCTTCAGAAAAACCCTTAGCCCTCAAGACGGAAGCTTCAAGAGCCACGCCGTCAAAGATAGCCAAGCTAGGTCCTGGTAGACACAGGGGCTCTGAACGAGTAGGTCTGGGTGTTGTGGAGGTAGAAGTGGATGCTCTGACGATAGGCCTTGCAGGTCTGAGAACCAGTGCCGTCTGGGCTAACTTCCGAACTACCCTGGGCAGGAGTGACACCGGAGGGAACACGTACGGCAGCCGAAACTTCCACGGCACCGCCAGCGCATCCACGAATGCTGCTTGAGGATCCCTTGTCCTTGCTCCGAAGACTGGAACCTTGTGATTGTGTCGAGACGCCATCAGATCTACGTCTGGAAGACCCCTTTTTTCGACTAGGAGTTGAAACACTTCTGGATGGAGGCCCCACTCGCCGGCATGCACATCCTGACAACTGAGAAAGTCCGCTTCCCAATTCAGGACTCCCGGAATGAATATTGCCGATATGGCCGGTAGATGGCGTTCCGCCCAACGTATAATCCGTGAGACTTCCTTCATTGCCAAACGGCTTCGAGTGCCGCCTTGATGATTTATGTAAGCCACTGTAGTAGCGTTGTCCGACTGTACTTGAACAGGACGGTTCTGAATTAAATGCTGGGCTAGGTTCAATGCATTGAAGACCGCCCGCAATTCCAGAATGTTGATCGAGAGGATAGATTCCTCCTTGGTCCACTGACCCTGAAGGGAGTGTTGCTCCAGCACCGCGTCCCAACCTCTTAGACTGGCATCTGTCGTCAATAGGACCCAGTTGGATATCCAGAAGGGACGGCCCCTGCACAATTGTTGGTCCTGGAGCCACCAAAGCAGCGACAGACGGACCTCCGGAGTCAATGAGATCATTTGAGACCTGATCCGGTGAGGCAGGCCGTCCCACTTGGCTAGAATCAGCCTCTGGAGGGGGCGAGAATGGAATTAAGCATACTCCACCATGTCGAATGCTGATACCATGAGGCCCAGCACCTGCATTGCCGAATGTATCGACACTTGCGGACGAGAAAGGAAGCAACGAATTCTGTCCTGAAGCTTCAGGACCTTCTCCTGGCACAAGAACAACTTCTGGTTGTGAGTGTCCAATAGCGCTCCCAGGTGCACCATGCTCTGAGCAGGGATTAGGGAGGATTTCTTCCAGATGATGAGCCACCCGTGGGCTTGTAGAAACCGGACCAGCATATCCAGATGATAAAGGAGAAGTTCTGGGGAATTTGCCAGGATTAACAAGTCGTCCAGATACGGCAGTATCCTGACCCCTTGACGGCGGAGTACCACCGTCATCACCGCCATTACTTTGGTGAAAACTCGCGGAGCCGTTGTTAAACCAAAAGGTAACACCCGAAACTGGCAATGGACATTGCTAATAGCAAACCTCAGGTATTGCTGATGTGACGCTGCAATAGGAATATGCAGGTAAGCATCCTGTATGTCCAAGGAGACCATGTAGTCCCCAGGTTCCAAGGCCAGAACTATAGAGCGAAGGGTTTCCATACGGAACTTGGAAACCTTCACAAACCTGTTCAATGCCTTGAGGTTGAGAATGGGCTGGGAGGACCCATTCGGTTTCGGGACTAGAAACAGCTGAGAATCGTACCCCCGGCCCCTCTGCGCAAGAGGCACCTGTACTACGACTCCTGTATCCAGGAGGGTCTGTACCACCGAATGCAGAGTGTTTGCCTTTGTCTGGTCCGACGGGACGTCTGTCTGGCAAAATCGATGAGGGGGTCGGTGTTTGAAGGCTATGGCGTAACCCCGAGTGACGACTTCCCGTACCCAGGCATCTGAAGTGGTTTTCCACCATTCCTGGGTATACCCTAGAAGCCGGCCCCCCACCCTGGGATCCTCCACGGGGAGGCCCGCCCCATCATGCGGCAGGCTTATCAGCCTTGGAAGCCGGCTGACGGGCCGCCCAGGCTCTTTTTGGCTTCAGCTTACCAGGTTTGGAAGTGCGGGCCTGCTTGTTGTACGCCTGACCTTTTGCTTTACCTGAAGGACGAAATGGGCGAAAGGACGTACCTTTAGCCTTCGACACAGAAGGAGCGGTATTAGGCAGACAGGCAGTTTTGGCAGTAGCCAAGTCAGCCACTATCTTATTTAAGTCCTCCCCAAACAGAATATCTCCCTTGAAAGGGAGTACCTCCGGGGTTTTTCTAGAGTCCAGATCCACAGACCAGGATCTCAGCCACAATATCCGGCGAGCCAGGACTGACGTAGTAGAGGCCTTGGCTGGTAGGATACCGGCATCAGAAGCCGCCTCTTTAATATATCGAGAAGCTGTGACAATATATGTCAAGCATTGTCTAGCATGGTCAGAGGAGATTTCAGCTTCTAACTCCAAGAACCATGCTTCAATTGCCTCTGTAGCCCATGTAGCTGCAATAGTGGGCCTTTGTGCGGCACCCGTGAGGGTGTAAATCGCTTTCAGACAACCCTCCACACGTTTATCCGTAGGCTCTTTTAGAGACGTGACGGTAGTGACAGGCAGAGCTGAGGAAACCACCATCCTAGCCACATGTGAGTCCACTGGAGGAGGCGTTTCCCAGTTCTTAGACAGCTCTGGCGCGAGGGGATAGTGAGCCAGCATCTTATTTTGAGGCACAAACTTCATACCCGGGTTTTCCCAGGGTTCCTGACGTATATCCACTAGGTGATCAGAGTGAGGTAAAACTTGTTTAACCACCTTCTGACGCTTGAACCTATCAGGTTTCTTAGGAGGGACGAATGGCTCAGGATCATCCGTAATCTGTAGAATTAACTTAATAGCCTCCAAAAGATCAGGAACATCCACATGTGAACTACCCTCCCCATCAGCCGTATCTGAGTCAGAACCTGTGGGGTCAGTGTAAGTGCCGTCTTCATCAGACGAGGAGTCAGTGACAGCAGTGGATTGTGAGGAGACAAGCGCTCGCTTAGAGGACCCCTTGGACTTAGGCGAGCGATGGTCAGACTTTTTAGTAGTCAGGGACTGGTTCAACTTCTTCAATTGAGCAGATAAATCGTCCGCCCATGGCGGGTTAGCTGCAGGGACCACATACGGTTGTACCGGCATAGGGGGTCCCATAGGGGGTGTTAGTTTATGAACTAGTGTATGCAGAAGCGTGGAAAAAGCGGCCCACAGAGGGTCAGTATGTGCCTCCGTTGCCACAGTCGCACTGGGTGGCAAGCAGCCCACAGAACTAGAGCCCACAGCTGCTATATTCTCCTCATATGGATCTGTGGCTTCAGCAACACCGGCAGTGTGTTCAGCCCCAGAACTGTTACCTTCAGAAGCAGACATGATATAACTTGCAGAATCAGGTAACACAGTACAATTATCAGCAGCACTATACCTCTAACCCAAACCCCTGCGCAGTGTAGTCAGCACTAGCAGAGATAAAGGAGAGATATGGTGACTAAATCACAGAGAAAAATACGTAATAAAGTATATCTTTGTGAAATATCCTATATCATAAAAAACCTGACGCACCAAGCCCCCTCAGGTTATAGAATATAGGGATAGCAGGTTGAGTGAAAGACACGAAATGGACACCACTCAGCTATCAAATGCACACACAAATAGTCACAGTTTGTACAATGCAGAGGTTATTACTAACAATAATACTGCACTGGACTAGCTTATATAGCTATATAGTCAATAGATATAACACTACACAGTAAGAACTGGATGTATATCACAGGGTAATTGTACTAGAAAACCCTGACTAAGTGCACTCTTTCTTAACTATCACTGTCTAAAAGGCAGGTAGAATACTTAAGTGTCATGTAAAGGCACAGCACTGACAACCAGGTGGCTTTACACAGGAGGATTTGCCCAAGCAGTCCCAGGAACAGTGAAGCTGAGGGATAATGGCACCCAGACACTGACAGGGAGAGAGGGAAAGACAGATATGCAGCTCCAGGGCGGGAACATTTGCGGGAAATGGCGCCCTGGGACTGGTGGAGGGGCTTCAGGTCTAAGCCTTATCCCCCTGCTGGCAAAACCACCGGGTACTGTGGGCGTTATAAAACCGGTTTAGAGAGAAAACCTGACCTGTGCCCATGCCCTGGTGATCTAGTGGGATCGCCTGTACTGCCACAGTGTCAACCGCCAGCGCGCGCGGCCAGCCTCCCACTGACCGCGCCGGATCGTGATAAAGACAGGGTCCCTCAAGCGGGACCCACTCACCACCTCCCGAAGCGCGGCCACGCGATCCCGGAGAGCCCCCGTCGTGTGTGCCTGACGTGAAGAAAACCGGAGCTTTATGCTGTAGTTACCCGGCAACCAGGGCTCGGGAGTGTACAGCGCCGCTGGGGAGAGCTGGAGCTGCAGCAGTGAATGTCTACTGACATTTACCACCGCTGCTGCCCTTGAAGTCTTCACTTTTTCTTCATAAAAAGCTCTTCTTAGGGCTGCCTGGAGCAGCCCCTCTGTTAAGTGCCTGCTTTCTGCAGCACCAACTTACAAAACTGAGCTCCTGTGCAGGGAGGCGGGGTTATAGAGGAGGCGGCGCTGTGCATTCTGGGAACAGTCAAAGCTTTGAGCCTGTTGGTGCCTTGGATCAAGATCCTACTCTACACCCCATTGTCCAATCCTTGTGGAGCCCAGTGTACCCCGCAGCAGAAATTTAGCATATCTACGATCAGATATGAATTACCCCCTAAGAGCAAAAGAGGCCGCTTTTCTGTGTGACGTCCTGCTTGATAGACTAATCCAGGAGTGGTCGAGAACACTGTTTGTGACAGCTAGGAGTCCTGTCACATACACATACATAGACTTACTGCTAAAGCCCAAGGCAGCACAAGTACATTCAGTGCAGCACATAAGGGAGAGGGAGGGAGCAGTCTACTCATATATTAGAAGGACTGGTCAAAAATACAACTGACAGCCTAAAGGCCCATATAGATGGGCCGATGAGGGAGAGATGTGTGCTGAGCGAACCGCTCAGCACACATCTCTCCCCCTGCTCAGTACAGCGCAATGTGTGCTGAGCGTGCGGGGGAAGACGGGGGGAGGGCGCTCATTTCACCCAGCGGGTGAAGTGAGCGACCTGCTAGATTGGCCTGCACGGCAGGCCAATCTAACACCAGTGATAGCGATGCGCGGGCTGCGCATCGCTATCGCTGTAGGGGGTACACACGGAGCGATAATGCTTAAATTCTAAGCAATCTAGTCAGATTGCTTAGAATATCGCTCCGAGAGTACCCCCTTAAGTAGCTGGATGTAGTCTTTACTTTATTACCTCAGGGATCTAAGTTTCACTAATTTTCACAGAGAGAGAGCGTGAGAGCATACCTCCCAACATGCCCCTTTCCAGGAGGGACACTGGGCTCTGCTTCTGGACTTCTGATTGCCGACACCTGTGTTGTACAGGTTAATGATGCTTTATCAAGAACTATTTAAACTAACAGAGGGGGGCAGTGAACCAAACAGGAATAAAGAAATCTGCTCCCCCAACACAAAGGTATTGTTTCTGCAGGCAAAGGGAATACGAAGCATATCCACAGCAACAGAAGATAATTCAGATCAAAACCAAATAAAAATAGGCAGAGAGAAGAACATATCTAGGAACAGAAAAAGCACAAACAAAACTCTAAAAGCTATGTGTGCAAATGCTAGGAGCTTAGGAAATAAAATCCCAGAACTAATTGCAATAATGACAAGGGATGATCTAGATATTGTTGGAATTACAGAGTCATGGTACAATGAAAATCATGACTGGGACATAGCTATACCGGGATATACTTTATTTAGGAAGGACAGAATTGGAAAAATCGGAGGAGGGGTAGCAATGTATGTAAAAAAAAAAAGCATAAATACTACATTAATACAAAGTATTGAAGAAAAAACTGAGGCCCTTTGGGTGACCATAGAAACAGGGGAAAAGTCGATTATTCGTATTGGCGTGATATACAGGCCACCAGGTCAGGAAGAGGAACTCGACAAGAACCTATTGCAGGACATAACTAAAATCGTATTAAAACAAAAGGAGAGGTAATAATCATGAGAGACTTTAATCTTCCTGATGTAAACTGGGAGGTGTCTGTTGCTAGTTCCACTAGAAGTAGGGACATTTTAAATTCCCTTCAGGGAGCATCCCTCCACCAATTGGTGAGGGAGCCCACTCGGAAAGACGCAATATTAGACTTAATACTTACAAATGGAGACAGAATATCGGACGTAAAAGTGGGTGAAAACCTGGGATCCAGTGATCATCAAGCAGTATGGTTCAGCATAAAGACAGAGACTGACTCATCCCATACAAAAACAAAGGTGTTGGATTTTAGGAAGACTGATTGTGTAGGGATGGGAAAATGTGTAAGCGATCCTTTGGCAGAGTGGACGAACTTGGAAGCCGTGCAGGAGAGGTGGGAAACATTAAAATGTAGGTCAATTTGGTACCGCACAGGACTGTAAAAATATTCTTTGTAATGGGCTCTTATAAAGTATGTCCCTTGTAAACCAACAGTGCCTATGCATAAGAGATGCCTGAAATCGGTATTCAAGGAGTTAATATTGTTGGTGGTGCACCCAGAGTCAATAGTACGTGTAGATATTTCGAAAGAGAAAAGAGAGACTCTGTGTTGGGGCACTCCTATCAAATAAAACTTAACTTTTAATTAGGATATAATAAAATTATAGTACACAGACAAACACACGTGATACTTTTAGAGAAGGTCATGGAATTTAACCTTTCTCCACTTGTATCATGAATCTGTAATGTAGACAGATTCTCAAATATCAATAAGAAAAAAGACTAGGAGTACCAATTCTCCAATTATTATAGATATTTTAGGTGACAGTGGCACCAAAGTAGAGATGAGCGCCTGAAATTTTTCGGGTTTTGTGTTTTGGTTTTGGGTTCGGTTCCGCGGCCGTGTTTTGGGTTCGAACGCGTTTTGGCAAAACCTCACCGAATTATTTTTGTCGGATTCGGGTGTGTTTTGGATTCGGGTGTTTTTTTCCAAAAACACTAAAAAACAGCTTAAATCATAGAATTTGGGGGTCATTTTGATCCCAAAGTATTATTAACCTCAAAAACCATAATTTACACTCATTTTCAGTCTATTCTGAATACCTCACACCTCACAATATTATTTTTAGTCCTAAAATTTGCACCGAGGTCGCTGTGTGAGTAAGATAAGCGACCCTAGTGGCCGACACAAACACCGGGCCCATCTAGGAGTGGCACTGCAGTGTCACGCAGGATGTCCCTTCCAAAAAACCCTCCCCAAACAGCACATGACGCAAAGAAAAAAAGAGGCGCAATGAGGTAGCTGTGTGAGTAAGATTAGCGACCCTAGTGGCCGACACAAACACCGGGCCCATCTAGGAGTGGCATTTTTGTTCTCCATATTTTAATAGGCACAACTAAAAGGCACCTCAGGTAAACAATGGAGATGGATGGATTGGATACTAGTATACAATTATGGACGGGCTGCCGAGTGCCGACACAGAGGTAGCCACAGCCGTGAACTACCGCACTGTACTGTGTCTGCTGCTAATATATAGACTGGTTGATAAAGAGATAGTATACTCGTAACTAGTATGTATGTATAAAGAAAGAAAAAAAAACCACAGTTAGGTGGTATATACAATTATGGACGGGCTGCCGAGTGCCGACACAGAGGTAGCCACAGCCGTGAACTACCGCACTGTACTGTGTCTGCTGCTAATATATAGACTGGTTGATAAAGAGATAGTATACTCGTAACTAGTATGTATGTATAAAGAAAGAAAAAAAAACCACGGTTAGGTCACTGGTATATACAATTATGGACGGGCTGCCGAGTGCCGACACAGAGGTAGCCACAGCCGTGAACTACCGCACTGTACTGTGTCTGCTGCTAATATATAGACTGGTTGATAAAGAGATAGTATACTCGTAACTAGTATGTATGTATAAAGAAAGAAAAAAAAACCACGGTTAGGTCACTGGTATATACAATTATGGACGGGCTGCCGAGTGCCGACACAGAGGTAGCCACAGCCGTGAACTACCGCACTGTACTGTGTCTGCTGCTAATATATAGACTGGTTGATAAAGAGATAGTATACTCGTAACTAGTATGTATGTATAAAGAAAGAAAAAAAAACCACGGTTAGGTCACTGGTATATACAATTATGGACGGGCTGCCGAGTGCCGACACAGAGGTAGCCACAGCCGTGAACTACCGCACTGTACTGTGTCTGCTGCTAATATATAGACTGGTTGATAAAGAGATAGTATACTCGTAACTAGTATGTATGTATAAAGAAAGAAAAAAAAACCACGGTTAGGTCACTGGTATATACAATTATGGACGGGCTGCGGAGTGCCGACACAGAGGTAGCCACAGCCGTGAACTACCGCACTGTACTGTGTCTGCTGCTAATATATAGACTGGTTGATAAAGAGATAGTATACTCGTAACTAGTATGTATGTATAAAGAAAGAAAAAAAAACCACGGTTAGGTCACTGGTATATACAATTATGGACGGGCTGCCGAGTGCCGACACAGAGGTAGCCACAGCCGTGAACTACCGCACTGTACACTGGTTGATAAAGAGATAGTAGTATACTCGTAACAACTAGTATGACGACGGTATAAAGAATGGAAAAAAAACCACGGTTAGGTGGTATATAATACAATTATGGTTGGACGGACTGCCTGCCGAGTGCCGACACAGAGGTAGCCACAGCCGTGAACTACCGCACTGTACACTGGTTGATAAAGAGATAGTAGTATACTCGTAACAACTAGTATGACGACGGTATAAAGAATGGAAAAAAAACCACGGTTAGGTGGTATATAATACAATTATGGTTGGACGGACTGCCTGCCGAGTGCCGACACAGAGGTAGCCACAGCCGTGAACTACCGCACTGTACACTGGTTGATAAAGAGATAGTAGTATACTCGTAACAACTAGTATGACGACGGTATAAAGAACGAAAAAAAAACCACGGTTAGGTGGTATATATTATAATACAATTATGGATGGACGGACTGCCTGCCGAGTTCCGACACAGAGGTAGCCACAGCCGTGAACTACCGCACTGTACACTGGTTGATAAAGAGATAGTAGTATACTCGTAACAACTAGTATGACGACGGTATAAAGAACGGAAAAAAAACCACGGTTAGGTGGTATATATTATAATACAATTATGGATGGACGGACTGCCTGCCGAGTTCCGACACAGAGGTAGCCACAGCCGTGAACTACCGCACTGTACACTGGTTGATAAAGAGATAGTAGTATACTCGTAACAACTAGTATGACTATGACGACGGTATAAAGAAAGAAAAAAAAAACCACGGTTAGGTGGTATATAATACAATTATGGATGGACGGACTGCCTGCCGAGTGCCGACACAGAGGTAGCCACAGCCGTGAACTACCGCACTGTACTGTGTCTGCTGCTAATATAGACTGGTTGATAAAGAGATAGTATACAATACTACTAATATACTGGTGGTCAGGCACTGGTCACCACTAGTCACACTGGCAGTGGCACTCCTGCAGCAAAAGTGTGCACTGTTTAATTTTAATATAATATTATTTATCATGTACTCCTGGCTCCTGCTATAACAACCTGCAGTGCTCCCCAGTCTCCCCCACAATTATAAGCTTTATATACAATACATTGATGTGCAGCACACTGGGCTGAGCAGTGCACACAGACTGAGTCACTGTGTGACTGTGTATCGTTTTTTTCAGGCAGAGAACGGATATATTAAATAAAACAAACAACTGCACTGTCTCTGGTGGTCACTGGTCACTGTGGTCGTCAGTCACTAAACTCTGTCTGCACTCTGCACTCTCTTCTAATCTACAGTATCACAGCAATCTCTCTCTCTCTTCTAAATCTAATCTAAATGGAGAGGACGCCAGCCACGTCCTCTCCCTATCAATCTCAATGCACGTGTGAAAATGGCGGCGACGCGCGGCTCCTTATATAGAATCCGAGTCTCGCGATAGAATCCGAGCCTCGCGAGAATCCGACAGCGTCATGATGACGTTCGGGCGCGCTCGGGTTAACCGAGCAAGGCGGGAAGATCCGAGTCGCTCGGACCCGTGAAAAAAAAAGTGAAGTTCGTGCGGGTTCGGATTCAAAGAAACCGAACCCGCTCATCTCTACACCAAAGGTGAAAATATCAGAAATTAAATTTCAAATGACAGAGAATTCGAACATATGACACATAGGCATTTGGTATAACAATTTAGACTGTAAATTTAGTCCATTTTTGAATGCCTGATGTGATAATATATCCTGGTAAAGGCTAATTTGCTATTACTGAGTTTGTAGTCAAGGTGTACAATAAAGGAAAACTCTATATAAGTCTGTGATCAGACGATTTGTAATGAAGAAAAGATAAGGATTTGAAATCGGTAAGGGTCAAAGGTTACTTCAACACTTCTGCTTTTCACATGGAGTCAGGAGTATTTTTTACTGCACCCAATATTCCCTAGTAGTCTCCCATCTAGGTACTAATAGGGCTGCTCACTGCTTAGCTTCCAAGATCAGGCAAGATTGGGCGTGGCCAGTGAGATATGGCAGTAATATCACAAAGGTTGTGAATGAGAGAGTGTTTGGTTATTGGCGCATACCAGAAAAGAAGTACTTCTGCTGTCCACTATTGTGCACAGTCTCTCTGTTACTTTCGCATTGCAGAGAAGTTGTGTGACTGGCATCAGGATGAGAGAGTACTGAAAGAGTAGGATAAAAGGAAATGTATAGGTTCAGGGCCCGTCTTCTGCTGTCCACTGTCATATAAGAATATAGCAGACAGTTGATGAGAGAGGCGGGTTTCCTACGCCTACTGAAAATTAGTAAGGTGAGAAATTACACAGATATCTCAAAGTTCCCTATGGTAGTAAAGCATCCAAATTCTGATACCGTATATTATAATCATAACAGTTGAGAGCAAAGGTTTGCTATTGGAGATATCACATAGGCATCCGAAGTCAGCAAAATTTCTCAGAGTATATGACGGTTCATGGGTTAAATCGATATTGGACTTACAATCTACATAATAAATGCCTAATTACTTAAAAATAAGAATTTACTTACCGATAATTCTATTTCTCATAGTCCGTAGTGGATGCTGGGGACTCCGAAAGGACCATGGGGAATAGCGGCTCCGCAGGAGACTGGGCACAAAAGTAAAAAGCTTTAGGACTACCTGGTGTGCACTGGCTCCTCCCCCTATGACCCTCCTCCAAGCCTCAGTTAAGATACTGTGCCCGGACGAGCGTACACAATAAGGAAGGATCTTGAATCCCGGGTAAGACTCATACCAGCCACACCAATCACACCGTACAACTTGTGATCTGAACCCAGTTAACAGTATGATAACAGAAGGAGCCTCTGAAAAGATGGCTCACAACAACAAAAACCCGATTTTTGTAACAATAACTATGTACAAGTAATGCAGACAATCCGCACTTGGGATGGGCGCCCAGCATCCACTACGGACTATGAGAAATAGAATTATCGGTAAGTAAATTCTTATTTTCTCTAACGTCCTAGTGGATGCTGGGGACTCCGAAAGGACCATGGGGATTATACCAAAGCTCCCAAACGGGCGGGAGAGTGCGGATGACTCTGCAGCACCGAATGAGAGAACTCCAGGTCCTCCTCAGCCAGGGTATCAAATTTGTAGAATTTAGCAAACGTGTTTGCCCCTGACCAAGTAGCTGCTCGGCAAAGTTGTAAAGCCGAGACCCCTCGGGCAGCCGCCCAAGATGAGCCCACTTTCCTTGTGGAATGGGCTTTTACAGATTTTGGCTGTGGCAGGCCTGCCACAGAATGTGCAAGCTGAATTGTACTACAAATCCAACGAGCAATCGTCTGCTTAGAAGCAGGAGCACCCAGCTTGTTGGGTGCATACAGGATAAACAGCGAGTCAGATTTTCTGACTCCAGCCATCCTGGAAACATATATTTTCAGGGCCCTGACTACGTCCAGCAACTTGGAATCCTCCAAGTCCCTAGTAGCCGCAGGCACCACAATAGGTTGGTTTAAGTGAAATGCTGAAACCACCTTAGGTAGAAATTGAGGACGAGTCCTCAATTCTGCCCTGTCCGTATGAAAAATTAGGTACGGGCTGTTATAGGATAAAGCCGCCAATTCTGATACACGCCTGGCTGAAGCCAGGGCTAACAGCATCACCACTTTCCATGTGAGATATTTCAAGTCCACAGTGGTGAGTGGTTCAAACCAATGTGATTTTAGGAATCCCAAAACTACCTTGAGATCCCAAGGTGCCACTGGAGGCACAAAAGGAGGCTGTATATGCAGTACTCCCTTGACAAACGTCTGAACTTCAGGAACAGAAGCTAGTTCTTTTTGGAAGAATATCGACAGGGCCGAAATTTGAACCTTAATGGACCCTAATTTGAGGCCCATAGACAGTCCTGTTTGCAGGAAATGCAGGAATCGACCCAGTTGAAATTCCTCTGTAGGGGCCTTCCTGGCCTCGCACCACGCAACATATTTACGCCAAATACGGTGATAATGTTGTACGGTTACATCCTTCCTGGCTTTGATCAGCGTAGGAATGACTTCCTCCGGAATGCCCTTTTGCTTTAGGATCCGGAATTCAACCGCCATGCCGTCAAACGCAGCCGCGGTAAGTCTTGGAACAGACATGGTCCCTGCTGGAGCAGGTCCTGTCTTAGAGGTAGAGGCCACGGTTCTTCCGTGAGCATCTCTTGAAATTCCGGGTACCAAGTCCTTCTTGGCCAATCCGGAGCCACGAGTATAGTCTTTACTCCTCTCCTTCTTATGATTCTCAGTACTTTTGGTATGAGAGGAAGAGGAGGGAACACATACACTGACCGGTACACCCACGGTGTTACCAGAGCGTCCACAGCTATTGCCTGAGGGTCCCTTGACCTGGAGCAATATCTGTCCAGTTTTTTGTTGAGGCGAGACGCCATCATGTCCACCTTTGGTTTTTCCCAACGGTTTACAATCATGTGGAAGACTTCTGGGTGAAGTCCCCACTCCCCCGGGTGGAGATCGTGTCTGCTGAGGAAGTCTGCTTCCCAGTTGTCCACTCCCGGAATGAACACTGCTGACAGTGCTATCACATGATTTTCCGCCCAGCGAAGAATCCTTGCCACTTCCGTCATTGCCCTCCTGCTTCTTGTGCCGCCCTGTCTGTTTACGTGGGCGACTGCCGTGATGTTGTCCGACTGGATCAATACTGGCTGACCCTGAAGCAGAGGCCTTGCCTGACTTAGGGCATTGTAAATGGCCCTTAGTTCCAGGATATTTATGTGAAGTGACGTTTCCATGCTTGACCACAAGCCCTGGAAATTTTTTCCCTGTGTGACTGCTCCCCAGCCTCTCAGGCTGGCATCCGTGGTCACCAGGACCCAATCCTGAATGCCGAATCTGCGGCCCTCTAGGAGATGAGCACTCTGTAACCACCACAGGAGAGACACCCTTGTCCTTGGAGACAGGGTTATCCGCTGATGCATTTGAAGATGCGATCCGGACCATTTGTCTAGCAGATCCAACTGAAAAGTTCTTGCGTTGAATCTGCCGAATGGAATCGCTTCGTAAGAAGCCACCATCTTTCCCAGGACCCTTGTGCACTGATGCACTGACACCTGGCCTGGTCTTAGGAGCTTCCTGACTAGGTCGGATAACTCCTTGGCTTTCTCTTCCGGGAGAAACACCTTTTTCTGTACTGTGTCCAGAATCATCCCTAGGAACAGCAGACGTGTCGTCGGAATCAGCTGCGATTTTGGAATATTTAGAATCCATCCGTGCTGTCATAGTACTATTTGAGATAGTGCTACTCCGACCTCTAACTGTTCTCTGGACCTTGCCCTTATCAGGAGATCGTCCAAGTAAGGGATAATTAAGACGCCTTTTCTTCGAAGAAGAATCATCATTTCGGCCATTACCTTGGTAAAGACCCGGGGTGCCGTGGACAATCCAAACAGCAGCGTCTGAAACTGATAGTGACAGTTCTGTACCACAAACCTGAGGTACCCTTGGTGAGAAGGGCAAATTGGGACATGGAGGTAAGCATCCTTGATGTCCAGAGACACCATGTAGTCCCCTTCTTCCAGGTTCGCTATCACTGCTCAGAGTGACTCCATCTTGAACTTGAACCTTTTTATGTAAGTGTTCAAGGCTTTCAGATTTAAAATGGGTCTCACCGAGCCGTCCGGCTTCGGTACCACAAACAGCGTGGAGTAATACCCCTTTCCCTGTTGTAGGAGGGGTACCTTGATTATCACTTGCTGGGAATACAGCTTGTGAATGGCTTCCAATACCGCCTCCCTGTCGGGGGTAGACGTTGGTAAAGCAGACTTCAGGAACCGGCGAGGGGGAGACGTCTCGAATTCCAATTTGTACCCCTGAGATACTACCTGCAGGATCCAGGGGTCCACTTGCGAGTGAGCCCACTGCGCACTGAAAATCTTGAGACGGGCCCCCACCGTGCCTGAGTCCGCTTGTAAGGCCCCAGCGTCATGCTGAGGACTTGGCAGAAGCGGGGGAGGGCTTCTGTTCGTGGGAAGATGCTGTCTGTTGCAGTCTTTTTCCCCTTCCTCTGCCCCGGGGCAGATATGAGTGGCCTTTTGCCCGCTTGCCCTTATGGGGACGAAAGGACTGAGCCTGAAAAGACGGTATCTTTTTCTGCTGCGAGGTGACTTGGGGTAAAAAGGTGGATTTTCCAGCCGTTGCCGTGGCCACCAGGTCCGATAGACCGCCCCCAAATAACTCCTCCCCTTTATACGGCAATACTTCCATATGCCGTTTGGAATCCGCATCCCCTGACCACTGTCGCGTCCATAATCCTCTTCTGGCAGAAATGGACATCGCACTTACTCTTGATGCCAGAGTGCAAATGTCTCTCTGTGCATCTCGCATATATAGGAATGCATCCTTTAAATGCTCTATAGTCAATAATATATTGTCCCTGTCCAGGGTATCAATATTTTCAGTCAGGGAATCCGACCAAGCCACCCCAGCACTGCACATCCAGGCTGAGGCGATTGCTGGTCGTAGTATAATACCAGTATGTGTGTATATACTCTTAAGGATATTTTCCAGCTTTCTATCAGCTGGTTCCTTTAGGGCGGCCGTATCAGGAGACGGTAACGCCACTTGTTTTGATAAGCGTGTGAGCGCCTTATCCACTCTAGGGGGTGTTTCCCAACGCGCCCTAACCTCTGGCGGGAAAGGGTATAATGCCAATAATTTTTTAGAAATTAGCAGTTTCTTATCGGGGGAAACCCACGCTTCATCACACACCTCATTCAATTCATCTGATTAGGGAAAAACTACGGGTAGTTTTTTCACACCCCACATAATACCCTTTTTTGTGGTACTTGTAGTATCAGAAATGTTCAAAACCTCCTTCATTGCCGTGATCATGTAACGTGTGGCCCTACTGGAAAATACGTTTGTTTCCTCACCGTCGACACTGGAGTCAGTGTCCGTGTCTGTGTCTGTATTGACCTGAGGTAACGGGCGCTTTATAGCCCCTGACGGTGTTTGAGACGCCTGTACAGGTATTAACTGATTTGCCGGCTGTCTCATGTCGTCAACAGTCTTTTGTAAAGTGCTGACACTATCACGTAAATCTTTCCATAAGACCATCCAGTCAGGTGTCGACTCCCTAGGGGGTGACATCACTAACACAGGCAATTGCTCCGCCTCCACACCATTTTCCTCCTCATACATGTCGACACAACGTACCGACACACAGGGAATGCTCTGATAGAGGACAGGACCCCACTAGCCCTTTGGGGAGACAGAGGGAGAGTTTGCCAGCACACACCAGAGCGCTATATATATACAGGGATAACCTTATATAAGTGTTTTTCCCTAATATAGCTGCTGTATATATTTCTATGCCAATTTAGTGCCCCCCTCTCTTTGTTTTACCCTGTTTCTGTAGTGCAGGACTGCAGGGGAGAGTCAGGGAGCTTTCCTCCAACGGAGCTGTGAGGAAAAATGGCGCCAGTGTGCTGAGGAGATAGGCTCCGCCCCCTTCACGGCGGCCTTTCTCCCGCTTTTCTATGGAAATTTGGCAGGGGTTAAATGCATCCATATAGCCCAGGAGCTATATGTGATGTATTTTTTGCCAACAAAAAGGTGTTTTATTGCGTCTCAGGGCGCCCCCCCCAGCGCCCTGCACCCTCAGTGACCGGAGTGTGAAGTGTGCATGAGAGCAATGGCGCACAGGTGCTGTGCGCTACCTTATAGAAGACAGGACGTCTTCTGCCGCCGATTTTCCGGACCTCTTCAGTCTTCTGGCTCTGTAAGGGGGCCGGCGGCGCGGCTCCGGGACCCATCCATGGCTGGGCCTGTGATCGTCCCTCTGGAGCTAATGTCCAGTAGCCTAAGAAGCCCAATCCACTCTGCACGCAGGTGAGTTCGCTTCTCTCCCCTTAGTCCCTCGATGCAGTGAGCCTGTTGCCAGCAGGTCTCACTGAAAATAAAAAACCTACTTTAAACTTTTCCACTAAGCAGCTCAGGAGAGCCCCTTAGCCTGCACCCATCTCGTTCGGGCACAAAAATCTAACTGAGGCTTGGAGGAGGGTCATAGGGGGAGGAGCCAGTGCACACCAGGTAGTCCTAAAGCTTTTTACTTTTGTGCCCAGTCTCCTGCGGAGCCGCTATTCCCCATGGTCCTTTCGGAGTCCCCAGCATCCACTAGGACGTTAGAGAAAAGTAAGGTACAAGAATCGGGAGTAGAAAGACATAAATTGAATCATTAGATCTTTGACACTGTAAGTAGATAATAGTAATAGCGAATTAAAATAATAAATAATTTAGCAGCCCAAAATTCGGTAATTATACGATACCAGGAGATGAGTGGGCTGAACTGTGCACTGTTCAGCACCACTTAACACAGACGGCCGTTTCACCTGGAGGTGGCTTGTTCGCTGTGTGAGGTTGTGGAAGAAGACTGCCTTATTTAAGGTAAGTATGGGGGAGTGGTCTCATTATAATAGCCAATCATAGAGAAGAAGAGATGAACCATATAATGTTACAGATGCGTCTAGCGCGTCACTTCCGGTTTCGGAAACCGGAAGTGGCGTCAGAACGCATCACGTCCGAAGCCTATATAAGGCTGTTGTGGCTTTAAATTAACTTGATATAAGTGACTTAATATAAGTGGAGAGGAGTGAGTAGTCAGAATCATTTCAGCGGTATTATTGCCTGGGTGACAGGGCCGCGATCGGAGCATTAACTCCATGACCGGACGTGCGTATGACCGGAAGTCGCGTCTGATCGCGTTATTTCCGCTTGGCTTAAGTGCCGTTCCCGGCTTCTCTCGGACTTATGAAAAGTGTTATGTAATGGCAAAGCCGCATCACTTCCTGTTTTGAAAAAACGGGAAAGGGAGGGTACTGGGTGCAGCCAATCAAGTAGGGCATAAAGATCATATGATCATGTTTACATTTTTCAGTTGCTAGGTGACCATATTGTAAATAGAAAAATGGTGCAGTTACATGAATATGTACTGGTGGTTATAATATGACTGAAAATTTTTTTTATTATATAAATAAGAAAATATTTTCTATTATTACCTAAACATTTTTGAATAAATAAGAAAATATTTACTATTATTACCTAAACAGAGAAGGAGGCAGGAGTGTACATATTGTAAATAAAGAGGTGCTGTGCCTGTGTATACCTCTATAAAAAGTTATTAGGTGACTAGATATGTGACTAGTATCTTAATTGCTAGTATGTATTATCTACTTAGGTTGTATTGTCATAGTAATTAAAGAGGATTGGGATTAGGAAATAGAAAGATGTGTTTTTAAACACTATTGATTATTGTTCATGGGTGAATGCAAATGGAAAGTGAAAAGTAATATAGTATATATAAAGGACACTATGGCCCTCATTCCGAGTTGTTCGCTCGCAAGCTGCTTTTAGCAGCTTTGCACACGCTAAGCCGCCGCCTACTGGGAGTGAATCTTAGCTTATCAAAATAGCGAACGAAAGATTCGCAATATTGCAAAAAGACTTATCTGTGCAGTTTCTGAGTAGCTCGAGACTTACTCTGCCAGTGCGATCAGTTCAGTGCTTGTCGTTCCTGGTTTGACGTCACAAACACACCCAGCATTCGCCCAGACACTCCTCCGTTTCTCCAGTCACTCCCGCGTTTTTCCCAGAAACGGTAGCGTTTTTTCACACACTCCCATAAAACGGCCAGTTTCCGCCCAGAAACACCCACTTCCTGTCAATCACACTCCAATCACCAGAACGTAGAAAAAACCTCGTAATGCCGTGAGTAAAATACCTAACTGCATAGCAAATTTACTTGGCGCAGTCGCACTGCGGACATTGCGCATGCGCATTAGCGACTAATCGCTCCGTTGCGAGAAAAAAATAACGAGCGAACAACTCGGAATGACCACCTATATGTGAGATAAAATCTGAAAGGAAAAGGGATGGGGATGGTGTGTATTAGGAATAGGAAAAGACTAAATTATTGCCCTTTTGGGAAGGGATTGTGGGTGAAAGTAAGCCTTATGTCTTCATGTAAGTGAAAGATTGAATACAGATAGTATATTTACGAAGAAAATGTTGGCTGTGTGCCCGATAAAAATAGCAGTAATAGGTGAAGAGGTGTGTGAGTATGGTGAATGTATATAGAAAATGAAAGGGTCTTTAACAAACTTTGTAGAATTTGGATAAGAGGAGTGCCTATAAGTGTGGTGTGTTATTGTAATGAGATATGGATGAGGGTGAGATATCTTGTATAATATGATGTGAGGGGATAAGAGGGGTGATGAATTAGAGAGGGAAAATGGATTGGAGAGGGTATAAATGGGAAAAGGTCGATACCTAACAGTATGAAGGTTAAGGAAAATCAAATGAAGACTCCATAATTAATATGTTTATTCATGCCTTTCGGTGCAAGGCAATCATGTTTTAGCAGTTCTTGCATCAAGTCTCCTCCGCGTATCCCTAAATTGATCCTTTCCAAACTAAAGGCTTTTAGTTCTTTGGGATTGCCCTGGTGATGGTTGAAAAAATGGCGTGCCACTGAAGTAATTTTTTTCATTTTATGAATATCTGATGAAGCGTTTCTTACAGAGCCTACGTGTTCCAAAATACGTTGTTTCAGGGCTCTTGTGGTGATGCCTACGTACTTCATATCACAACTACATGAGATGCAATATACGACCCCAACTGCATTGCAACTGATAAATTAATCAATTGATCTCTCTTCTCCATATCGGTCAATTACAGATGATGTTTTGATCATATGTGGGCATGCCTTGCAAGTCCCGCATGGAAAAGAACCCTTGATGGTTGGCTGTTTTTTGGGGTTCTTAATGAAGTGGCTACTGGTGAGTTTGTCTTTAAGATTTCTTGACCTTCTCCAACTCATGGAAGGTTTTTGTCCTATGATATCTGCTAAGTCATTATCCAGAAGTAAACTGGCCAATGCCTGTTAATGGATTCCTGTATCTCCCTCCATTCTCTACAAAAAGTGCCCACGAATCTGAGCTTGTTATCCTGTTCGGGTGGTTTTACGGTTTTTATGTGTGGAAAGATCAGTGTGTCCCTCTGTGTTTGGCTAGTGTGCCATTTGGCTTTTTTGATAGACCTGTGACTGTAGCCTTGTTCCCGTAATCTTGTTGTTAATTCCACACTTTTATGTGAAAAGGTTGCTGAATCCGAGCAGTTTCTTTTTAGGCGTAAAAATTCCCCCTTAGGGATGTTTTCCACTGTAGGGGGAAAATGTGCACTTGTCTGATGTAAAAGGCTATTAGTAGACGTTTCTTTGCGGTACAGCTCTGTTTGTATCTGGCCATTGGGGGCTCTGGAAACCATGAGGTCTAAGAAGCTGTGCTGATATGGTGTGTGAGTTTGAGGTTATTCTCATTGGTGTTTAATTCCTCAATGAATGTTAGTAGTAGCTTTTTGTCTCCTTCCCATATTATGATGATATCATCGATGTAGCGCCACCACGCAACTACATGCCATGTGTATTTCTCATTCTTTGGATGTGTCAAAGTCAGAAAAATATCACGATGCCCACTGCCATATTTGCACCTCATACAGGTCCGCGCTGCGCATGCGTGCGCTCTCCCGTGCGTGCGCATACTCGCTGTTGCGGGCACCCGCGGGCGCGCGGTATGTGCATTTACGGTAGAGTTCATGTGTTCGTAGCGTGCGACTCAATCGTTACATATTTTCACCATATAATGTATTTTGTAGATCATGGTCCCTTTGATAGATTCTGAAAGTTTGGTTAATGTAGCATGTTCATGGACAGAGAAATCCCTCTTTGTTTGATACGAAGGGTCAGACAGGAGTAATACTGTGGTGTTTAGTATCCATCGGAAGAGTATTTAATTAGCAATATTCCGGTGTTGGTTTGAAGCGAATTAATCGCTCGTGCGAATAGTTATGGACATAAGAAGTTTATGTCCATTTACTATTATTTGCACTTACTTATCCATGCGGCGGGAAACCTAGTTTCCCACCCACCTGAGCAGTTGGAAATCGTCACAGCCCACCTGTATGAATCAACCTATGACCTTTTGTTATAATGCGAGGAGGAATTCCTGTGTCCAATGAACAATGAGATTGTAGGGACCATTGAATTGTATTGTGTGTGGGGCATAAATAGACAAGCCGATCACATCCAGCTCTCACTCTTCAACGGTTCTCATTGCTGAAAATCGGGAGCTGGATGTCCAGAGGCGCATGCGATCGTTCCCCTTGTGCGTAAGTTTTCTCCGCAATCATATTGTCTTTCTTGTTATTATGGGCCATATCTTTCTCTCTCTCTCTTCTCTTTCTCTCGTATTCTCTTAAACGTAATAGTATTGTATTGTATTTCATGTGTAGTTACCTGGTTAGTTAGTCTATGTTATATTGTAGTGTGTGACTTGTATTGTATTATTCTTTTTGCAAGTATAACATTCATATAAGGCGTTAGACCCTAAGCACGGTATCTGTGTATTTCTTATAGTGTTAAGTATTCACAGAGCGTCGGTGACGCTCAAACAGCTTTTAAGTTAATAAGGTTACACTGTGTTGCATCTACACCCTATCTCTACACTAAGGTTTTACAGCATATTACATTGTTTATGGTTTAGATTTAAAGGTTTAACATTGTGAGCGTCTGCGCCGCTCGTGATCTCCTCGTGGTCTCGAGCGTCCGCTACGCTGATAGCGTAGCATTAAGGTAGTCGCTCACCTATAGTGTGTCCGATACCAACAGCGTATTCTCGCGAGCGTTTGTATCGCTCGAGCGGCCCGCTCCCGATACAGCGTCCGCTACGCTATAGCGAACCATTATGTTAGTCGGCAGCCAATAGTGTGCCTGCCTGTGATCTCTTGGCCGTGAGCGAACGTGATGCTTGAGCGTCTCGACCTCGGCTAAGCGATTGCTACGCAACGTGCGTACCCTTACGGTACTCCATACGTCAATAGCGTACAGTGTTCTTAGGCCTCTTAAAGGGTTTTAAATAAGATAAATATTTAGCTTTATCAATTGGCGGCTCGTCCTGTCCTTCACATATCTCTGCTAGGTAATTTCAGCAGACATTATCCAGCAGCAAAGGGCGGGAGGTCATATTCCTCGTAGTGCTGTTTGGATAAGCGTCTGCTTCGCTTAGTAAAGGGTGCTGAAGGAATCCGGAACCGGAGGTAAGAACAACACGCTAGTGTCTTTTAAAACTGTTTATTTCTATCTTGCGTACGCACGCACATATCTGCATTTCTTTTTCATTCGTGTATTTTCATATCACTCTCCTGTTTGCCATTTTATAATTGATAAAACGTGCTAAGAGAGATTTGTCGCTATTTCATAGTTAAAGTGTAAATGTAATATATAAAGGGATAAAGTGTAAAACCCACACGCAACTCTACCTAAGGTATAAGGAGAGATTGGTGTGTTGCGCAGTAGACGATCGAGGATCATCTACATTGATAAAACGTGTTAGTTGTGTTACGGTGGACATTGCTTTGCGTACACGTGTCTCTAACAAAGGGTGAGACTCGCGTACGCAACTCAAAGGCCGACGCACGCAGCGTAAATTACGCAACGGAGCGTCTGAGTACGCCCACGTAACTCAAGTCACACGATAGTGTTGATTTTCAACAGGCGATAAATAGCGCAACAGGCGATAAATAGCGCAACAGGCGATAAATAGCGCAAATCTATTTTAGTGTCCGAAGTTTAGATTAACAGATCCTTCTCCAAATTCACAACACATCTGGTCTAAAGAAAATTTCTGCGCAGAAATAGAAATAGAAACAAAAGTGTACATGTGGTGAGTGAGTGTTTTGTATATATAAGTTTATACAATTTTCCAGGTTGAACCACAAGAAGTCGAGTTCTCGCAGAGGTACATACATGTAAGTGACGTGCATGGTGGCTAGGGAGGCATCTCTGGTTAAACATAAAATTTGAGCAGTAGAGTATAGTAGACCAGGAGGTCATACTACAGACCAGGAGGTCCAGGTACAGCAGACTAAGAAGTCTGCCATAAATAAGAGAAAAGGGCACAACCCAGGGGGTTGGTGCAAAACCCATATAGGCCAATAAAGCTCTGGCTGAAGGAATTCGCAGCCGAAATTTTCGATTCCACTGGTCGCTCAGCACATAAGATTAGTTGCTTATGTGCTGAACGATTGTACCGCACGTAATTGTGTACATTAGTTAATCTGACCAGTACCATTTGTGTACGAACCCGGTCATAAAACTATTTGTACACTCTGATGTGATTTGTGTAATTTTTTATTTTCTGAAGGGAAGTTCGCTGGTCACTCAGGAATTGTCCAACAACCAATAGTTACTGGAAAGAGTAAGTGTTCTGCGGATATCCCTCGCATGTTCCAGTAAATAGAGGTTCATAGGGGCCCTGGGTCGAGTACGCCAGCGCTAAGGCAGTGTGTGGGTCGTATTGGTCGGCGTGGGCGAGTGAGTGGGGTACTCGGTAAACCGCCACCGTCAGCCTATCGTGAACATTTTGGTTTTTGTAAGGGTTCGCTGAAGACCCTGATTGAAGGTCAGAGGTGGTGAAAGCAACGCCTGCAAGTTATGGGGGCCAATTGTTCAGGAAGGGGGCGATCAACCTCGGTTCGGGTTGATTCAGTAAACCGACCAGTCGGGTCGGCAAGGTACGTAATGTGTGAAAAATATGGTTCACATACAGAGGTTTTATGTGATGAATGGGAGAGAATGACAGTGCATGACGGGGAGAAATTCCCAAGAGTAGGTAGCTTTAGCCCAGAAGTGTTGCAAAATTTAAGGAGGAGGATATGTCTCATTAAATCAACAAAGAGACGAATCCAACATTATGATTATTTGCAGTTATGGCAACAGGAGGGTGAAATACAGGCCCTCATTCCGAGTTGTTCGCTCGCAAGCGGATTTTAGCAGATTTGCTCACGCTAAGCCGCCGCCTACTGGGAGTGAATCTTAGCATCTTAAAATTGCGAACGATATATTCGCAATATTGCGATTACACACCTCATAGCAGTTTCTTAGTAGCTTCAGACTTACTCGGCATCTGCGATCAGTTCAGTGCTTGTCGTTCCTGGTTTGACGTCACAAGCACACCCAGCGTTCGCCCAGACACTCCTCCGTTTCTCCGGCCACTCCTGCGTTTTTTCCGGAAACGGTAGCGTTTTTTCACACACGCCCATAAAATGGCCTGTTTCCGCCCAGTAACACCCATTTCCTGTCAATCACATTACGATCGCCAGAACGATGAAAAAGCCGTGAGTAAAATTCCTAACTGCATAGCAAATTTACTTGGCGCAGTCGCAGTGCGAACATTGCGCATGCGCATTAAGCGGAAAATCGCTGCGATGCGAAGATTTTTACCGAGCGAACAACTCGGAATGAGGGCCACAGAGAGGATTGGCTCTGGCGGCGGGATCTAATCCTATCAAGAAATTGATAGCGACGGCCCCGCCACCACCATACATATCAGGAGAGAAATTGGTTGCGGAGAATGACGCATTAGGGTGTAACAAACAAACACTTAGCAACTGTGTAAATGTTAATAAGTTAACAAATGCAAGTATTAACCCGTGCAAGTTGTACCCTGTTTTGAACTTTCCCCAGGAGTGTGATCAAGAGGACGAATCGGCAACAATATCGGCGCTCTCTCTAGCAGCCACCATAGCAGAGACAACAGTAGGCACGGCTCCACCCACGAGATTAGTAACAAAAGCCCCTAGCGGAGGGATAGGTGAGGTCGTATCTACAGGTAAGTACGGCACCATACACTACGCTGAAACCATTTCACCACAGGCTGTAGAACCTACACAGAGTGATGTTAGTAGACTTAATCCTGTTAGGGTAATAGCAGTGCCAAATGGGAAAACTGACACGACAGGAATCACACCTGTTAGGAACATTGCCATGTACAGCCCATTTTCCCGAATGGAATTAAGAACCATAGTGTCTGAATTCCCTGACCCTAGGAAAGACTTAGTTGCTAGCCAGAAATACATCAGAGACATAGGGAACACTTTAGAGCCCAATAACAAAGACTGGCAGGTATTGCTGAGGGCATGTTTACCCTCCAATGTCGACGCAGCTCAATTTTTAGCTGACTGTGGATTAGATCAGGATGTACCTCTTACAGATGTGTACGACAAAGATAACGTAAAAAGAATAAGTTTACAGTTAAAGGAGTATTTTCCAGCGGTAGTTAAGTGGAACAAGATTTTCTCCATTAGACAGAAAGAGTCAGAAACTGCTGCAGAATATTTTCACAGGGCATTACTAGAAATGGCAAAATACACAGGTATAGAGGACATTAAAACAAACATAAACCATCGAGAAGTAGCAGTATCTGTACTAATGGATGGTTTAAAAGAGACATTAAAGACAAGGGTACAGACCACGCAACCATGTTGGCGAGGTCTGTCGGTGGCTACTTTGAGAGAGGCTGCAATTGATCACGACCGGAATATCACCCGACACAGGGAGTCACAAGGTGATAAGTTAATGTCCGTAAGTATACAGGCCCTGACCACAAGGCAGCCTTTGTATAAATCACCAAACCCTGTGGGTAAGTCAAATGTGGTAACTTGTTTTTCTTGTCATAGACAGGGACACATGGCACGAGACTGTAGAGTGAAAAATTCACAGAACTCATATCAACCCCCTAGACAACGACACGACACACGACATTGGGAGCAGGGTCCGCAGAAACGGAGTTATGAGCCACATGCAGGGGAAACAAAAAGATACCCCCCGAACAGAGACTGGCAAACTCCTGGCAGTTCCCATTTAACCCCTTCACAAGTAGTTGCTGCCAGCGGGATTCAGGGAGGTCACCATACCCAATAGGGGTGTGGCCATACCTGTAATCTGCAGCCAGTAAAATTGATTGCAAATCTTGGAAGTGAACCCGAAATTGCAATCAATGTAGCTGGTAAATCATTAAACTTTCTTGTAGATACAGGGGCGGCCAAATCAGTGATAAATTCGACAGTGGGCATGAGAACCACTGGTAAGACAATTCCAGCCATGGGAGTAACGGGAGTAGTCCAGCACTACCCTGTTAGCAAACCAGCCGAGATTACAGTAGGGCCTTTACATACCAAGCATTCCTTTTTGCTGGCTGCATCGGCACCGACTAATCTCCTGGGAAGGGACTTATTGTGTAAAATGGGGTGCGTCATTTATTGTACTCCTGAAGGTGTATTCTTGGACATACCTGAGAATCACGCTCGGGAAGTGCGAGACATGTTAGACTCCCCATCAAAATTAATGTCACATACCATTATGACAAATAGGACTCCATCCCAAGTAGAAGAAATGACATCCCAGATACCAGAGTCACTTTGGACTAAAGACGGACAAGACACTGGATTGATGGCAAACGTAGCTCCAGTAGTTGTGCAAGTAAAAGATGGTAGGATAGCTCCAAAAATCCCACAGTACCCTCTGAAGCCAGAGGTGGAGTTAGGAGTTTACCCAGTAATAGAGCGCTTGCTACAACAGGGCATTCTGGTAAGAACGTCCAGCACTGCCAATAGTCCCATCTACCCTGTGAAAAAGAGTGGGGGGAGGGGTTACCGGCTAGTGCAGGATCTAAGGGGGATTAACAAAATAGTTGAGAGTCAGTTCCCCGTATTGCCAAATCCAGCTGTCATCCTTATGCAAATCCCTCACACTGCGAAATTTTTCACTGTTATTGACCTCTGCTCCGCTTTCTTTTCGGTACCTCTGCACCCTGATAGCCAATATTTGTTTGCATTCACATACAGAGGAGTCCAATACACATGGACTCGATTACCACAAGGTTTCATAGACAGTCCAAGTATATTTTCCCAGGCTTTGCATGATTGTTTACAGTCTTTCCAACCAGAGAGTGGATCAGTATTAATACAGTACGTGGATGATCTACTACTGTGTTCTGATTCATTGGAAGCATCCCTGAAGGATACGAAACAGCTCCTGTTTCATCTTTCAGACACAGGACACAAGGTTTCCAAAGACAAGTTGCAATTATGCCAAACTAAGGTAAAATATTTGGGACACTGTCTAACACAAGGACTGAGACACCTGACCGCTGATAGAATTCAAGCAATTAGAGACATGACTCTGCCACAAACCCAGCAACAGATCAGAACATTTTTAGGAATGTGTGGGTATTGCCGTAACTGGATCCCAGGGTTTTCCATTCTAGCGTTACCTTTGCAGGAGATGGTCTCCTCAAACAAACCTGATCGGATTTCGCATACAGACGAGTCCGAGATGGCATTTGAGAGACTTAAACAGTGCCTAACGCAGGCACCAGCATTAGGTATGCCAGACTATGGGAAACCCTTTGAGCTGTACGGAACAGAAAGTGCTGGTTGCGCGGCAGGCGTCTTAACCCAAAAGCACGGTGATGCCAGCAGGCCAGTAGCATACTACAGCGCTCAGCTAGACACGGTAGCGCGATCCCTCCCCACATGCTTGCGAAGCGTTGCTGCGATAGCATTGCTAGTAACGAAAAGCGAAGATGTAGTGCTAGGTCACAACCTCACAATTCATACACCACACGCAGTGTCAGCCTTGCTAAATTCTGCCCAAACCAGGCACGTCTCATCAGCGCGGTTTACAAGATGGGAATTGGCACTAATGGCCCCCGTAAACATCACCATAAGGAGATGCAGTGCATTAAATCCTGCAACATATCTCCCAGGTGTGCCTGGACAGGCACAAAGGGTGGAGGATGAGAGTGGTGGGGAAGGAGAATTTAATACAAAGGAGGACACACATGATTGTATGGAATATTTGACCCAAAATTTTACCGCAAGGCCTGACATCAGTGACAACCCACTGGAAGATGTAGATCTAACTTTCTACACGGACGGTAGTTGTCACAGACAGTCAGACTCGGGAGACTTGTGTACTGGATACGCAGTCGTAGATGACCAAGGCACCATAGAAGCGGAACCGCTAGGCCCACCTCACTCAGCCCAGGTTGCTGAACTGGTCGCCCTAACCAGAGCATGTGAATTGGCTAAGGGCAAATCAGCCAATATCTACACCGACTCTAGATACGCATTCGGGGTAGTCCATGATTTCGGAGCCCTATGGCGCCTCAGAAATTTCATGACGGCAGCTGGTACACCGGTAGCGCATGCAGCTCACATCAAAAGGCTTCTAACAGCGATACAGGAACCCGACAGAGTGGCTGTTATCAAGTGTAAAGCACACACATATAGCCAAGACCCAGTATCACTTGGTAACAGCCGAGCAGACGAAGCAGCTAAGTTAGCAGCTGGGACCCCCAGACAGACAGACACCACACAACTGATGGTATTTAATACCATCAACACACAGAAGTTGTGTGAGATGCAAAATTTGTGTTCCACACAGGAAAAGGCAGTCTGGAAGGCAAAGGGATATGGCCAGGAGTCCTCAGGACTCTGGAAGGATGGACAAGGTAAACCGGTGGCCCCCAGAGCATATCTTCCATGTTTAGCTGAGGCAGCTCACGGGCTGACTCATCTGGGCAAGGAAGGGATGTGCAAGTTGGTAAGAGCATATTGGTGCGCCCCAGGATTTTCATCTCATGCAAGTAAGAGACCAATGTCATGCCTTACATGCTTGAGAAAGAATATCGGAAAGGCAATACCAACAGAACCATCTCATATCCCACCTACAGGCGGTCCTTTTCAGGTAATACAGATTGACTTTATTCAATTACCCCCTTGTCGAAATTTGAAATATGTACTTGTTTGTATAGATGTATTCTCAAATTGGGTCGAAGCATTTCCTGCGGCCACAAATACCGCTATGTTTACTGCTAAGAAAATTGTGCAGGAATTTGTATGTAGATATGGTATCCCTAGAATAATTGAAAGTGACAGGGGTACCCATTTTACAGGTGATGTCTTTCAAGGAATGTGTAAGTTGATGGAAATTGATAGCAAGCTGCACACTCCATACCGTCCACAGGCGAGTGCGAAGGTGGAAAGAGTGAACAGCACTATTAAAAATAAACTGAGCAAAGTTATGGCAGAAACAGGATTGACATGGCCAGAAGCTCTACCCATTGTACTGTACAGCATCAGAACCACTCCCAGGTCCCCTCTTAATCTGTCTCCCTTTGAAATCTTGTTTGGTCGACAACCGCATGTTATGATTAACCCTCAGGATGATTTGAAGTGTAACAATGAAGTGACTGTAAAGTACTTGATTAACATGAGTAAACAGCTAAGGAATCAAAATGATAATTTGAAGTTGGTGATTCCTGATTTACCAGATAGTAATTGTCATGACATTGAACCTGGGGATTATGTAATGATACGGAATTTTCTACGCTCAGGTTGCCTTATTGACAGATGGGAAGGACCATAGCAAGTCTTATTGACTAGCACTACAGCATTGAAAGTTGCCGAGAGAGAGACTTGGGTTCATTCGTCCCATTGTAAGAAGGTTGCTGATCCAGAGAGGTCCCGTGATAAGGAACAGACGGTAGAGGAAGTTGTATCACTGAAGTGTCTGTTCCAGGAGGACTGAGGCGGCACCTGAGCATTGAGAATCACAAGATCAAAAGCAGTTGTCGATTCCCTGTTCCCTTTTATTGTTTTTCTCTACTTCCCATCCCCCCTCCCTCAAATTATTTTTCCCCCTTCTCATTCTTCTTCGTTTCCTCCTATAAGATGGACTTGCCCTAAGAGACTGTGATCCGGATTTTCCTGTTGACCATGATGTTGACCAGAGCAGTCTGTTCCGGCGAGAGTACCATGGAGGTCGAGAGAGGTTCTGGAATGGGTTCTGATGACAGAGATGGAGGCGTAGTTTTCCGAGAACAACATAATCAACAAGCAAAGGCGAGTATCAGAAAACGATCCGATAGCATTGACCATAGAAGGAATTGTGAAGGATTGTTAGCTGAAGAAAACTGTATCTGTAGGCTCTGTGACAATGTAGTTGAGGATGGGTGCATCAAGAAATGCCAATCCAGTTTTAATATCCACATGGACCGGCATCCCTTGAGTGACTATCACTCCTTAGTGGGTAGTGTGCTAAATCAAACAGATTGTTGGGTATGCTCTCAAGTACC
Organism: Pseudophryne corroboree; assembly: GCF_028390025.1. NCBI lineage: Eukaryota > Metazoa > Chordata > Amphibia > Anura > Myobatrachidae > Pseudophryne > Pseudophryne corroboree. The sequence continues at coordinate 63,751,351 of NC_086450.1, read as the reverse complement.
TCAAGGTCATAGCAAATCAGGACTAGTACCATTTCCTTTAACGATAGGGGAGGTACTTGAGCTAAGTGGTGGGAGGCCGGTGGACAGGAGGTTTAATATCTCCAGTCCTCCTAGTTTGAAGCTCCACCAATATCCTGTGGATAGATCCCTCATATGTTTTAACATTTCCAATCCCCGAAAGCCGGGAAATTGGGAAGTGTCATGGAGTAACCAAACCATGACCTTTTCATATAGAGCAGATAGAATGCCGACATATACAGAGCTTATACGCCACATAGCCAGTAGAGGAAAATCTTTCCGATATAGGTATACCCTAGGAAATAGGATTACGAGAGTTGGAGAGGTATCACCAGGATACTGTGCACATATCGTACAAGCTGATACGTGTACTAGACAGAAGGGAGAATTAGGGTTAGGAGATTTCACATGGAAGATGTGTAATATGGTTATGTCCTACTCCGTCCCATATGTTCTCCCCGATGATGCATATTTCATATGCGGGAGGAAGGCGTATAAGTGGCTTGCCCCAAACTCTGAAGGATTGTGTTATATTGGAAAAGTATTGCCTGAAGTAATGACTGTATCACATGCCAAAATGAAAGATATACACCATGTTGCCCAAGCTCCTTATACTCACACCCATTACGAGCACATAGTTAAACGGCACCTGATAGAAAGAACAGAGCATCCGGCCTCTGACATGATCCATGAATCCACCGGGATTCAGTTTCTAATCGCGTTAGACATCACTCGCACCGCCAGAGGAGTGTTGAATTATAAATACATATCTGCGCTCGCAAATTTGTTAGACAATATCACAGAAATGTATGATGACACGTTTAGGTATATTGGAAGAGAACTTCAAGCTTATAAAACAGAACTGGTTCAGCATAGAATGATTCTCAATTATCTCACGGCAGTAACAGGTGGATATTGTGTCACACTGGCAACGCAGTACGGCGTGAAATGTTGCACATATATTACAAATAGTACCGAGGACCCGGTCGAGGTCATAGACCAAAAGATGGACGATATTCTCCAATTGAAGTGGGAATTTCGCAGGAGACACAATCTCACTCTTGCTGCTGTAGGTAATGAGCTGACTGGTGTGGTGTCATGGTTGAACCCGCGAAATTGGTTCTCTGGTTTAGGAGAATGGGCTCAAGGAGTCATAATGGATGTTGGGAAGTTTCTCCTATGTATCTTAGGTGTTATCATAACGATTGGCTTGATATTTAGATGCGGTCAGGCTTTAATGAAGTGCAAACGTAGTACTAGGATAATGAGTTTAAGGAGTGAGGAAATTGTAATTCCAATGGATTTGATTTATGACCCAAATGTAGAAACAATGATGTGATGAAAATGCGATTTCTACGGTCCGTTTCTTTCACCTGTTTTTCCGTTTTCTCCAAGGTAAAAAGACCCACTTGGACGAGGAATTTGATGATCCTGTATACAGACAACTGATGGATTAAAGAAGAAGTTTTGACAACCTTATACACAGATATTTGATGAACTTTGCCATAGACCCCCAGTTTCCCTAGAAATTTTAAAATTACGCTAGCCCAACACTTTTGTAAGTCTATGGACATTGACAAAGCTTTTTGCCCACACGCCTTTTGGCAAAAGCACAAAGAAGACTGCATTCAACAGACACCGAACAAGACTTCAACCGACAAATGTTCATTTACCTGACATAGAATACCACTGCATTTACCGTAATTATGTCTTTTCTTCATCTCTACAACCTTCAGGTAATTACACACATAGTCGATAGGGAATACAGGCACAGATATCAGCAATCACATATTCCCCCATTCATGTATCATCAACTAAAATGTGCTCCCCATTTTGTTACAACCACAGCCGAAAAGAGCTCGGTAAAGTTTGACAGCCCATCCACAGACCCGTACCACGGGATAAGAAGGAATTCAAATGTATACTTCGCAATGCCTCGAAGCTTGATTTAAAACACGTACGGCACGATGATACATGACCCCCAAACACGGATTCATACACACATGCTTCTGCTATCTCACTAGGTCATACCCTTTTCCTACCTTCTCCTCTCCTCCCCTACCCAACCATGTAAATGTATTAACCCCTGACATATATTTTTCTCTTTTTGAAATGTTTTAGGAAGTGGCAGTTATTGTTGACTGCCAAAGGGTGGACTGTCAAAGTCAGAAAAATATCACGATGCCCACTGCCATATTTGCACCTCATACAGGTCTGCGCTGCGCATGCGTGCGCTCTCCCGTGCGTGCGCATACTCCCTGTTGCGGGCACCCGCGGGCGCGCGGTATGTGCATTTACGGTAGAGTTCATGTGTTCGTAGCGTGCGACTCAATCGTTACATATTTTCACCATATAATGTATTTTGTAGATCATGGTCCCTTTGATAGATTCTGAAAGTTTGGTTAATGTAGCATGTTCATGGACAGAGAAATCCCTCTTTGTTTGATACGAAGGGTCAGACAGGAGTAATACTGTGGTGTTTAGTATCCATCGGAAGAGTATTTAATTAGCAATATTCCGGTGTTGGTTTAAAGCGAATTAATCGCTCGTGCGAATAGTTATGGACATAAGAAGTTTATGTCCATTTACTATTATTTGCACTTACTTATCCATGCGGCGGGAAACCTAGTTTCCCACCCACCTGAGCAGTTGGAAATCGTCACAGCCCACCTGTATGAATCAACCTATGACCTTTTGTTATAATGCGAGGAGGAATTCCTGTGTCCAATGAACAATGAGATTGTAGGGACCATTGAATTGTATTGTGTGTGGGGCATAAATAGACAAGCCGATCACATCCAGCTCTCACTCTTCAACGGTTCTCATTGCTGAAAATCGTGAGCTGGATGTCCAGAGGCGCATGCGATCGTTCCCCTTGTGCGTAAGTTTTCTCCGCAATCATATTGTCTTTCTTGTTATTATGGGCCATATCTTTCTCTCTATCTCTTCTCTTTCTCTCGTATTCTCTTAAACGTAATAGTATTGTATTGTATTTCATGTGTAGTTACCTGGTTAGTTAGTCTATGTTATATTGTAGTGTGTGACTTGTATTGTATTATTCTTTTTGCAAGTATAACATTCATATAAGGCGTTAGACCCTAAGCACGGTATCTGTGTATTTCTTATAGTGTTAAGTATTCACAGAGCGTCGGTGACGCTCAAACAGCTTTTAAGTTAATAAGGTTACACTGTGTTGCATCTACACCCTATCTCTACACTAAGGTTTTACAGCATATTACATTGTTTATGGTTTAGATTTAAAGGTTTAACATTGTGAGCGTCTGCGCCGCTCGTGATCTCCTCGTGGTCTCGAGCGTCCGCTACGCTGATAGCGTAGCATTAAGGTAGTCGCTCACCTATAGTGTGTCCGATACCAACAGCGTATTCTCGCGAGCGTTTGTATCGCTCGAGCGGCCCGCTCCCGATACAGCGTCCGCTACGCTATAGCGAACCATTATGTTAGTCGGCAGCCAATAGTGTGCCTGCCTGTGATCTCTTGGCCGTGAGCGAACGTGACGCTTGAGCGTCTCGACCTCGGCTAAGCGATTGCTACGCAACGTGCGTACCCTTACGGTACTCCATACGTCAATAGCGTACAGTGTTCTTAGGCCTCTTAAAGGGTTTTAAATAAGATAAATATTTAGCTTTATCAGATGCATCACAATTTCTCTCTCCCACCAACCTAAATATAGGTTAGCATACATCGGTGCACAAGCCGTGCCCATCGCTGTGCCACGGGTTTGAAGGTAGAATCTGTCATTGAAGGTAAAATAGTTCTGCGTTAGGATAAATTCCAATAGTTCAATTAGCAGGTCGTGAAACTCGTTGTTACCAGCCATTTCTAAAAAGTATCTCACGTCTTTTATACCGGTTTGATGGTTGATACTGGTATAAAGTGATTCTACGTAGAGTGTCACCAACAGGTGGTCGTCATCTAATTGGACATCATGTAGCTTTTGGAGTACATCTGTTGTGTCACGCAGGTACGAGGGAAGGTTTAGCACATGTTGTCGTAAGTGTAAATCAAAAAAAGTACTCGGTCTTTCCAGAATTCGGCCCTGTCCTGATACAATTGGTCGTCCTGGTGGCACAGTAATATTTGTATGGACCTTCGGTAGCAGGTATAGCGTGGGCGTTTTGGGTTTGGTGGTAGTTAAGTACTCAATTTCTTCCTTGGCTAAAGTGCCCTGAGAATATGCATGATCTAAAATTCTATTGAGGGCGATCCTGAAGTGGTCTGTTGGGTTAAATTACTATTACAAACTCAGTAATAGCAAATTAGCCTTTACCAGGATATATTATCACATCAGGCATTCAAAAATGGACTAAATTTACAGTCTAAATTGTTATACCAAATGCCTGTGTGTCATATGTTCGAATTTTCTGTCATTTGAAATTTAATTTCTGATATTTTCACCTTTGGTGCCACTGTCACCTAAAATATCTATAATAATTGGAGAATTGGTACTCCTAGTCTTTTTTCTTATTGATATTTGAGAATCTGTCTACATTACAGATTCATGATACAAGTGGAGAAAGGTTAAATTCCATGACCTTCTCTAAAAGTATCACGTGTGTTTGTCTGTGTACTATAATTTTATTATATTCTAATTAAAAGTTAAGTTTTATTTGATAAGAGTGCCCCAACACAGAGTCTCTCTTTTCTCTTTCGAAATATCTAAACATTAAAATGTGCAATATTAAAGGCAACAGACCTTTGTATCAAAAGTGTTAGGAAAAACACAAGGAAAAGGAAGACAGAGTGGTTTGCAAAAGAAGTAGCAAATATTGTGAAAGCAAAAAAGATGGCTTTTAGGAAATATAAGCAGACACAAAATAATGAAGACAAAGAGATATATCTTGTTAGACAGAAGGAGACTACAGGTAATCAGATGTGCAAAGGCACAAGCTGAGGAGAAAATGGCCCAGTCAGTGGGTAAAGGAGGCAAAACTGTTTTTAGGTATATAAGCGAAAGGAGAAAAACAAAAGGCGGAATAATAAAACTAAAGACAGACACTGGGAGTCTTGTTGAGGGAGACAACTTAATAGCAGATCATCTTAATAATTATTTTTGCTCAGTATTTACTACTGAAAGAGAGGGGAAGGGACCACAGTTAAGTTGCAGGGATATTCAGGAAAATGACACCAGTACATTTACAGAGGAGAAGGTCCTAACAGAACTCTCAAAGCTGAAAGTGGACAAATCTATGGGGCCAGATGGGATACATCCAAGGATACTAAAATAACTTAAAGAGGTGCTGGTAGCACCATTGACAGAATTATTCAACCAGTCATTAGCTACAGGAGTAATTACAGAGGACTGGAAAAGAGCAAACGTAGTTCCACTGCACAAAAGTGGAAGCAAGGAAGAGGCAAACAACTACAGACCAGTGAGTCTTACATCAGTAGTAGGGAAATTGATGGAAACACTCTTAAAAGAAAGAGTTGTAGATTATCTAAAATCCGGCAATTTACAGGATCCCAAACAGCATGGATTCACTGGGGGGAGATCATGTCAAACAAATCTTATTGACTTTTTTGACTGTGTGGCTAAAGTGATGGATAAAGGTGGAGCCATGGATATAGCTTATCTAGACTTTAGCTTTTGACACTGTTCCACATTGCAGACTGTTAAATAAACTTGAAAGTTTGGGATTGGATATTAGGATTATTGAATGGATAAGATCTTGGTTGAAGGATAGAAAACAGAGAGTTGTGGTAAATGGGAGGGAAATGTTACCAGTGGAGTACCCCAAGGATCTGTACTTGGTGTTGGAGCAACACTCTCTCCAGGGTTGGTGGACCAGGGAGGAATCTTTCCTCCCGATAAACATTCTGGAACTGCGGGCAGTGTTCAATGCGTTGACGCTGGCCCTGCCTTTGGTAAAGGACAGGCCTGTTCAAGTACAATCAGACAACGCCACCACGGTTTCATTCCGGGAGTCCTCAACTGGGAAGCGGACTTCCTCAGTCATCAGGACATGCACGCCGGAGAGTGGCGTCTTCATCCCGAAGTCTTTCAACTCCTAGTGGATAAGTGGGGCCTACGAGATGTTGACCTTATGGCATCTCGACACAATCACAAGGTTCCAGTCTTCGGAGCAAGGACAAGGGATCCTCAAGCAGCATTCGTGGACGCACTGGCAATTCCATGGAACTTCTATAAGTGTTCCCTTCAGTGTCAGTGGCAAGACGGAGGAATACTACTTCTAATCGCTCCAGCGTGGTCCAGACGGCATTGGTTCTCAGACCTGTAGGGTCTCTCTTCTATGTCCTCAACGACCAGACCTCTTCGTACAGGGCCCTTGTGTCTACCCGGACCTGGCCAGACTGGCTTTGACGGCGTGGCTCTTGAAGCATCACTCCTGAAGGCAAAAGGATTCTCTGAGGTGGTCATTCAAACTATGTTGAAAGCCCATAAGCCAGCTTCAGCTCGGATTTATTACAGGGTCTGGAATTCTTACTTCACATGGTGTGCTGCTAAGAATTATGATGTATATACTTTCAAAACTTCCAGACTTTTGGCTTTTCTACAACAAGGCCTAGACTTGGGCCTTCGTCTGGCCTCCCTCAAGATTCATATATCTGCCTTGTCAGTGTGGTTTCAGAGAAAAATTGCGTCTCTTCCTGACGTTCACACTTTCACCGAGGGTGTTCTAAGGATTCAGCCTCCCTATGTCCCTCCTGTGGCTCCATGGGATCTGTCTGTCATTTTAAATGCCCTGCAATAGTCTCCATTTGAACCTCTTGAGTCTGTGGACCTTAAATGCCATACACTTAAAGGTCGTGTTTCTGTTGGCTATATCCTCTGCTAGAAGAGTGTCGGACTTAGGTGCTTCGTCCTGTCGTCCACCCTTTCTGATTTTTCCGTGACCGGGCAGTTCTTCGAACTCACACTGGTTATTTACCTAAGGTGGTATCATCTTTTCACCTTAACCAGGAGATTGTGGTTCCGGCCTTCATATCTTCTGGTTTGTCCTCCAAATAAAGATCTTTGGACATGGTACGGGCTCTTCGTATTTAGTGGGAAGGACTGCCTCTTTCAGGAGGTCAGATTCTCTTTTTGTACTTTTTGGTTATCACAAACGTGGCTGGCCTGCGAATAAGCAAACCTTGGCCAGAAGGATTAGAATGGTGATTGCACAAGCTTATGTACAGACTGGGCTCCCAGCTCCTGCTGCTATCAAGGCCCAGTCTACTCAGCCGGTTGGACCTTCTTGGGCGGCCCGCCGTGGCACAACCGCAGAACAATTGTGCTAGGTGGCTACGTGGTCCTCAGTGAACACGTTCATCAGGTTCTATACCTTTGATACTTTCGCCTCCCAGGATGCTTCCTTTGGACGCCGGGTTCTTGTACCCGCTGCAGTTTGTCCCCTCCCATGAGGAACTGCTTTAGGACATCCCTGATGTTATTCCCTGTGGAATACCAGTGTACCCCGCTGCAGAAAAGGAGATTTATGGTAGACTTACCATTGTTAAATCTCTTTCTGCGAGGTACACTGGATTCCACAGGGCGCCCACCCTGACGCACTTAGCTTGTTTGGGTTTGTATGGCATTAGCCGCTAGTCCCTTCTCCTGTCGTGAGAATGTGGTTCCTGGAGCTAGAAAAGGTTCAGAGGAGGGCGACCAAACTAATTAAGGGCATGGAGACGATGGAATACAAAGAAAGGCTTGAAAGACTAGGCATGTTTACATTGGAAAAGCGGAGACTAAGAGGGGATATGATCAACATCTACAAATATATAAGGGGACAATACACAGAGCTTGCGCGGGACCTGTTTTTAGTTAGATCAACACAGAGGACTCGTGGACACTCGCTCAGGTTAGAGGAGAGGAGATTCTGCACAATACGGCGTAAAGGCTTTTTCACGGTAAGGACAATACGTGTTTGGAATTCCCTGCCTGAGGGAGTTGTAATGGCGGAATCTGTCAACACCTTTAAGAATGGGTTAGATAAATTCCTAATGGATAAGGATATCCAGGGGTATGGTGCATAGTCATGCATTATAGTTACTATAAATAGGGATAAAATGCAACGGCTGACATCAGCATCAGTCAGAAATTTTAGTCAAATCATCATGCATAGGAGACCACAAATAGGTTGAACTCGATGGACAATTGTCTTTTTTCAACCTCAGATACTATGTTACTATGTTACTATGTTACCTGCTACTGCATTGGACTGGTTAACAAAACTGAGCTCCAGTGCCTGGAGGCGATGGCTATAGAGGAGGCGGTGCAGTGCATCCTGGGAACAGTCAAAGCTTTAGCCTGTTGGTGCCTCGGATCAAGATCCAACTCTACACCCCCATGTTATTCCCTGTGGAATCCAGTGTACCTCGCAGAAAGAGATTTAACAATGGTAAGTCTACCATAAATCTCCTTTTCCCAGCAGTTACCTTGGAAATCCACGTATCCAACTCAACCCCAAAGAGCCATTCCCCAGAGAAGGGGAGGTATTCTACACTGCACCTGGATTCTGCGTCCGCTATTCACTGACGCAACTACAAGGCCCTGCGTGCCGACACTGCCATGGCAGAAGTCCTAGCATTAATATTCACCATCTCTTGAGCGAATCACACAGGACGCATGTAGTGTCCTGAATGTGCCTTAGGAGTATCACCGTAGTGACCAGAGGCATAGCCCCAGAGAGGCCCTCCTGAATATGAGTGGCCCATGAATGAATAGCATGGGTCATTCAGCAACCCGCTATGACCGGCCTTTGCGATCCACCTGCTGCCATGTAAATAGATTGGAGTGTAGCCTCTATTTTTCTGTCCCCAGGATCCTTTATAGTAAAGGAGCCTGGGGCAGGCAGCACCGCCTTTCTGGACAGTCAAGAGACTGATACATCAACCCCCGGGCGTTCTTCCCAAAATTTCCTACCTTCAGGAGCAAATGGGAAAGTGCGCAAAAACTTTTTTGACACTTGGAATTTTTTGTCTGGATTTTTCCAGGATAATTTGAATAAGTCATCTAACTCTGCAGAATCAGGGAAAAGTGACATTAGGCTTGTTTTGTGTAAAGAAAAATTACTGCTGTGGCGCAGCGTCCTCTAGAGGGAGCTTTAACACGTCCCGTATAGCCAGTATGAGGGGTTCAATACGGGATCAAAGTCCTTCACATTCTCCTGTATTTCCTCATCTGAATCAGGGAGTAGAGCAGGCAAACTACGCTTCTGTGGTGCTGCCCTAGCAGCTAAATCTGCAACAGCCTTGTACATTTGCAGTGAGCTGGGATGACATATCAGACATCATAGTTTTAAGAGACTCTGGACCCTCTTCCCCAGTCCTTTCACTGATTTGTGAAGATTGGCTGCATTGTTCACAAGAAACAGAATCATACTGGAGAGAACCTAGTGTGACATACACTGCACCGCTTGTGTTTACCCATGTTTCACAGTAAGCACAAGAACATACACATACACACAGACAGTAATACTTTTCAAGCCTGCCTTTACTGTATGTGAGAGACACAGAGAGAGAGGGAGAGAGAGAGAGAGATACACACACACAGACACACACACCAGCACACCCCTAGCTGCACAGTCCCAGTGAGGCTGACAGCTAATAATATCACAGTAACACTAGTAATTTCTGTCCTGTAGAGCACCCAGATAGTGTACAATAGCGGCTCTCCCCCTTTGCTACACCCTGTACCAGTTTTCCAGCATGTCTTGTGAGACAGGAAACACTGTGTGTGCTGTCTGTGGCTGCATTAAGCAGAGGAAGGCGCCAAAATGCCTCTGGTCCCGCTCTGAGGTAGCTCCGCCCCCTCCAATGGCGCCTGAGCTACAGTGATTTTTTATACTGGCAAAGTCTCCTGTTTGCTTAAAAACATCACACAAGTGCTAGTTCAAGCTATTTGAAGCCAGACTACACGGGAGGCTCTAGCAGGTCCCCCCCAGGAGGATCCCGTAAGCCGCACCCGTGTTCAGCCGCACCTTGAACCCGGTGACCCCCCTAGCGGGGTCCCCGGTTTGTACTCACCACAGTCGTCACCTTCAGGCATATGTTATGGGTGTGCGGCGTGCTGCGGTTGTGACAGCCAAGGCGCAGTGCCCCTCTGAACAACAACCTTGGACGGTGGTCCTGCAGCGGGGAAGCGGCTCTGCACCTCGTAAGGCCGGTGACCGCCCCCCCTCCATAACTCCCACGGTGCAGGTATGCTGTTGCCCAAATAGCATACTGAAAATAACAAACGTCTAAACTACCTGTGGGAGGGGGCATAAAGGGGAGGAGCCAGCACACCCAGTGAAGAAACTTAAAGTGCACCGGCTCCTTCGGACCCCGTCTATACCCCATCGTACTAAGTCTCCCCTATATCCTTATGGATGCTAGAGAAAATGTGAAAAACGCATGTCGACCTAGTACATGTCGACCTAGCGACCATATCAACCTAATGCATGTCAACAAATAGTGGTCAACCTAAGTGTGGTCGACCTAATGACCGTATCCCACAGGAAAACATGACAAGCTGATCCAATAGAAACAGACTATAGGGGACATTTACTACCAATGATAAGAGCGGAGAGGTGAGCCAGTGGAGAAATTTCCCCATCAACCAATCAGCAGCTCTGTATCATTTTATAGTATGCAAATTATAGATGTTACTTCAGTGCTGATTGGTTGCCATGGGCAACTTCTCCACTGGCTCACTTCTCTGCTCTTATCACTGCTTAGTAAATGTACCCCTAAAGCATCAGAACATGAACACACCGCAATCTGCGGTTGCAGCTCGTAACAGTGGGAGTCATTCCGAGTTGATACACTGGGGAGTGTATTTTCGCTTTGCATGGGGGGGGGGGGGGGGGACCTGTGCAGCAGAGTGCCTGCAAACACATTTTGTACAAAACAAGACCAGCCCTGTAGTTGCTTATCCTGTGCGATGATTGCTGCGATGAGTGACACGGTAATGACGTTAGATACCCGCCCAGCAAACGCCCCGCCATGCCTGCTTTTTTCCAAACACTCCCAGAAAACGGTCAGTTGACATCCATACTTCCTGTCAATCTCCTTGCATTTGGCTGTGCGATTGGAATCGTCGCAAGAACCAGTGCAAAACCACAAAGGACTTCATACCCGTACGACGCGCGTGCACATTGCGGTGCATACGCATGCGCAGATTAACCTTTTTCAACTCGGAATGACCCCCAGTGTTATACTGTATATATTTTTCACCATTATTTGGCACATAGGGGCCCTTACAAACTTTTGCCTTGGGGCCTACAGTATATCTAGTTATTCCCCTGGACCTGCTCATTGTAATGTAGTATAAAATAAACTGAAGAGCATTATTATGTTAAAATGAACTAGGGCACTATAATGGGGCACAAAATTAACAACTGCTGCAGAGAGGTGTCTCTCTAAAAGCATTGGGACAGGGGCCCCTTCAGAATGTTATGGGTCCCACAAAATAATGGCTGAACAGATCACCTGCCTGTATCCAACACGTCAAGGCCTGGACCTGCAAAATCTTTCTCCAGTCTCCTGGAAGACTAAACTCAGCCTCACACCATGATCTCTACTTAACAGCACAACATTTAAATGTTGTTGGAGTGGAACCCAAACTCCAGGGCATTAGCAGTGGCTCTTATATTTGACAGGACAGAAAAATCTACACTAAAACAGAACAAGACATGTGGCAGCCGCACCCTCACCTGTACCTCCGAGTCATCACAGCTATTCCTGTCATCTCTGCGGGTACGCTGGTAGTTCAGGACCATCTTCCATACAAAGGTGAGCAAAGAGTCATTGTAAGAGTTTTTGGCAATCTGCAAGTTACGAAACACTAGGGTACTAAAATGCTGAGAAAAGAGTTCGCTGAGGATTTCACTGGTGAGAAATTTGCGTAGATTCAGGCCATTCTCCAAGAGAAGACGCACAAATTTCGGCCTGTCCTTTACCAGCGCTGCAAACATGGCGTCCTCCAGGTCAGCTGACTGACAAAAAGACAGGAAGGGAGAAAATGACGGAAGAATGACGGTAACAAATTAACAGAGAGGCATGACAGCAATGCACAACTAAGGAAGAAAGTGGGGTATCTGGTCTTTAGGTCGACGACACTAAGGTCGACACTCATTAGGTCGACCACAATTGGTCAACATGTATTAGGTCGACGTGGTCATTAGGTCAACATGGCAAAGGTTTACACATGAAAAGGTCGACATGAGTTTTTTGTTTTGGGTTTTATTTCTATTTTTTTTATACTTTCTGATTCACATGGACTACGATTGGGAATAGTAACCTGTGCCGAGCGCAGCACCAGCAGAGTGAGGCACCTTGCCCGAAACATGGCGAGCATAGCTAACTATGCAAGGGGACACGGTGCACTATTTGGGGTTCCCGGTCACTGTGCAAAGAAACCGACAACCCCCCAAAAAATAAACTCGTGTCGACCTAATGACAGTGTCGACCTATTTCAGATGTCGACCTAGGGGTTATTCAATAATTGTCGTAAGCCGCTGTCTTCTCGGAAAGATAGCAGCTTCCGACAGGATTAGGTTGGATGAGGTTCCGACCCATTCAATAGGGGGTCGTTTTTCCCTACAAGTCGGAAATTCCTGACTTATTGAAAAACTGTCGGAATGTGCCGCCGATCCGCATGTGCAACCCGACAAGTTTTGGCCCCGTTTCCGACAATGTCAATCCGACTTTAAAAAATGTTGGATTGCCATTATCGGGACCGGGACAAACCTATCGGGTTTGGCCCAGCATTGAATACTGACCTGTCGGATCCTTTCCGTTAGAAAGGGTCCCACAGATATTGAATACAGCCCCTAGTCACTGTCAACCAATAGTGGTCAACCTAATGATTGTCGACCTAGTTACTGTCGACCCTATGAGCCACACCCGAAAGTGTGAGGAAATGGGAATTAGACAAAAGACAAATCAGAAAGTGGTACTCAGAAAGAAGAATATGAGGGAATGTTTACTTTAAAATGTAATACACTAACATAACATAGTGTGCACCAGGTGCAGATTGAGACCATATTCAGCCATAGGCAGTATTGTAGCATACACGACTGATGCTAGTGTAATGTTGTAACCTACCTCCCACCGCCGGTCATTGGTGAAGATCTCCTCACTGGCCAGTTCCAGCTGGTTCCACTCCAGTAGCAGTTTCAGCTGAGCGTTCCAGTTGTCCTTGTCCTGCTCATTCGTGCTGAAGGCTACGATAACAGAACAGGAAGAGGTAGGACATTTCTCAGGAAGTGTGAAGTACAAAGAAAACAACTTTATCCATTGTATCATTCTATGCTGACTGATTTATTGCCACTTTGGCAGTACACTTATACATATTTAGAAACCCAATGACCTTTCAATAATGGTATCTACAAAGATGTATCATTGTCTATCACCTAATAAAAATATTTACTAATATTTATTTGGATGATATTTGAGCGGCACCAGTCATTATTGCAAAATCGTTTCATGGTAAATTGCTGAATTGGACCCTAAAGATATACCAAGACAAAGGTTATAACACATTATCTGAGGAAACTGGGACCCTCACTCTTTATTTGTGTACACATTGGGGGAGATTCAAATGTTTGAAAAGTCAGTTGGGAGTCTGTATTTTCCTATCTAATAGACAGGAAAAAACACACACCCAACCGACTTTTCAAACATTTGAATTCCACCCTTTGAGTGTTATATTCATGAAGTAATAGTTACAGCTTTTATCATTTATTTAGCACATCCTATAACATCACAGTTATAAGCAGGGCCGGCAACAGAAATCTTGGTGCCCACCCGGCACACTCGCATTTTATAAAGGGCCCTTTATTCTTCCAACATAGGTGTAGACTGGATGATGCATTTCAAAAATAAGCACCCTATCACCATCTCCTAAAATATGCCTCCGCTCTAGTCTTTTGATAACAGAGTGGGTGCTTCAGGTAAATGCGGGCCCATCGCATCATTGGTTGGCCTTCTCACCTCTACTGTCATCTGCATATGAGAAGGGTTAGTGCTTTGTTCCATTTAAGCTTATTAAAGATAGCATTCCACTCAGATGTGTAACCTATATACAAGCTCTCTTCCTTTATAAATTGGGATACGGGAACTTTAAAACTCCATGGGGCTGCTGAGAACAAGAGTGGCGCACCGCCCTCCTCCTGGTGCAGCTAGCAGGTCAGCTTGGGCAGCCAGGACGCTGCACACTGATCAACGTGAATCACTACAGCGTGGCACATAAAGGGGGACACAGGATCTGGACCCCTGAGATTCCTGAGGGTCCGGGCTCCTTGGAATCCTGGGGTCTGGTACAAGTGTCCCCTTTGTCCCCCTCGTTGCCAGGCCTGATCATAAGATGATTGGTTGCTACGGGAAATGACTCCACTTTATCTCTTTCCAAGCTTGATACATCTTCCCCTATAGGTCATATCCCCCTAATTCATCAGTGTCATGAATTATTAATGCTGCAATTCACATACTGTACCTTTATATAGAGCGAAAGAAATAGCGTTGCTGACGATCTCATCCCCCGCCTGCTCCATCTTTATCACAGTCAGGAGATGCAAGTTCTCCATTATTTCTTTAATCTGCAAAACACGCGTCATCCCAAATCCTGTGTGAATGACTCAGTCATAAAGATGGATGAAACATCGGCCTAGAACCCCACAATTCTAGGTGGCATCATCACCATGCAACTCACATACAGTATGATTTATGTCACAGTGCCGCCGCCGCATAGGGAGATGACGGGCGCCCGCTGAGATTGTGTTACCAGCGGGCGCCCGTCTCCCTGCACAGCGGCAGCCGGAGGCAGGAGCTCAGTACTGAGCTCCGGCTTCCGGCGCTGTCACTGTGCGCTATGGGAGAGACGTCAGTCATGACGTCTCTCTCATAGTGCTGAGTGACTGAGGAGCGGACGCCAGGAGGAGGAGGACTGCAGCGGTGCGGGAACGGGGCTCGGTAAGTATGTATTTTTCTTCCTTAATGCATCTACTGGGGGCTAACTATGGGGGACATTACTACTGGGGGGCATCAACAAGGGGCATTACTACTGGGGGGTCAAACTACTGGGGGCATTATAACTGGGGCATCTACTGGGGGCATCACTACTGAGGGGTCATCTATTGGGGGCAGCTACTGGGGACATATTTACTGGGGGCCATCTACTGGGGGCATTACTACAGGGGGGTCATCTATTGGCGCAAACTCGTAGGGGGGCATTATTACTGGGGGGTCATCTATTGGGGGCAGCTACTGGGGCATTATTACTGGGGGGCATCTACTGGGGGCATTACTACTGGGGGGTCATCTATTGGGGGCAGCTACTGGGGGACATTTTTCCTGGGGGGCATCTACTGGGGGCATTATTACTGGGGGGCATCTACTGGGGGCATTACTACTGGCGGGTCGTCTATTGGGGGCAAACTCCTAAGGGGCATTACTACTGGGGGCAAACTACTGGAGGACATTATTACTAGGGGGCATCTACTGGGGGCAAACTGCTGGGGGACATTATTACTGGGGGGGCATCTACTGGGGGCAAACTACTGGAGGACTATTACTGGGGGCCAACTACAAAGGTGCTAACTACTGGCGGTGTAACTACAGGGGCATTACTACTGGCGGCTTAACTACAGGGGCATTACTACTTGGGGGCTAAACTAAAGGGGGGGGGGGTAAACTACTGGGGTCATGACTGCAGGGGAATTACCACTGGGGGCATAATGACTGGGGGCATTACTACAGGCAACATTACTACTGGGGGCAATACGGGCATTGCATAAGGGGCGCCACTACTATGGGGTCTATATAAGGGGCACTACCAGTACAGTGGACATTGCATAATGAGCGCTACAACTGTGGGCATTGTATAAGAAGCGCCACCTCACATGCACCGAAGCCGCACGCAAATGTACTTGCCCCTTCCATGGTGCCCCCCCTATCATTTTCTTCTGGATCCGCCCCTGTACTGAATTGCTCCTTATTCACATTACACCACACCATATTGCTCTTTATTCTCATTACACCACACCATATTGCTCCTTATTCACATTACACCACACCATATTGCTCTTTATTCACATTAGTGCCCTTTATATACGTTACGCCACAGTAGTGCACCTTATACACATAATACCACACATTAGTAATGCATTTATACACATACCACACAGTAATGCCCCTTACACATACGACACACATCATTAATTTCCTTATAAACATAATGCACCTTACACATTATTCCAAACCTTATACACATAATTTCCCTTACACATATGCCGCACATTGTTAATGTCCTTATACACATAATGACACACATAATGTCCATTACACATATGCCGCACATTATTAGTGCCCTTATGTACATAATGACACACATAATGCCCCTTACACATATGTTACACATTATTAATGCCCTTATACACATAATGACACATATAGTTCCTGGCGTGAGTCAACTGGCAGCTCTGCTAACGTGGGGTGCCTATTTTTTTTATGAAAATGCATTTTATTTGCATTGCTATGTGGCTAGGATGCACAAGCAGCTTCTGCTGATTAAAATGATATGCAGCATGCCTATATACTGTGTGCGACTGTGGCTGTATCTGCATACAAAATGCTACACACAGAATATAGGCATGCCGCATATCATTTTAATCAACAGAAGCTGCTGGTGCCCCTAGGTATACCAGATGCCCTAGGCAATTGCCTAGTTTGCCTATGCCTAGGGACGGCTCTGGGCCTGATGTCACCCCAGAATTGCTGCCTTATGGGGATGCAAACAGTAGTCAGTGTGTCCGGAGCGCCCGTGATTGAATTAAGCCCTATGAGGAATGGCTGAGAAAGATCTCCCAGTAGATGACATCACAATAAATGTAATGTAAGGAACTGATGAGACATCCTGGGACAAATCCAGTGTATAAAGCACCAAGATCGCCCGGCAGGGAAAAAAAGGACCACATAATAATGGGGCTAAATCAGACCTGATCGCTGCTGTTTTCGCACAGCGGGCGATCAAGTCTGAACTGCACATGCGCAGACGCCACAGTGTGCCAGCGCATGCCAGAGATGGGATCGGCCGCCGTTTTGGGGGGTACGGTCTGGGCAATGCAGGTGTGCCCGGACCGGGCGTGCCGCGAGGGCTGCGTGACGTCACACGCAGCAGCTGCGACCCGGAGAGCGTCGGGTAGCTCCCTGGCAGCGCGCAGGAGCAGCATTGGTAGGGAGCAAAAGCATTACTGCCGTGCGATGCTTTTGTACCTGTGCAGGGGGGAAGGGCAGAGCCAGAAATGCGGGGTGGACTAGACCTTTGTTGGGCGTCCCCCCGCATGTCTGTGAAAGTGATCGTAGACGTGATAAATTTAGCACATCTTAGGTCATGTCTGAATTACCCTCAATCAGTGGCGGTTCTTGCCACAGGCAAGCGGTACTTTTGCCCGGGGCGCCGCCTTCCGGAGGGCGCCGCACCAGGGTAAGATCCGCCACTGTGCCCCCAGCAGTGCCCTGCTGTGCCCCCCCCGCTTTGAAGGGAACCAGATGCGTAGTGTCTAGTTTCCCTTCATTCAGAGGACCTTAGTTGTGCGGTGCGCGATGACGTCATCGCGCACCGCACAGCAAAGGTCCTCTCCATGAAGGAAAACTAGACGCTACGGTCTAGTTTCCCTTCATGTAGAGGACCTTTGCTGTGCGATGCACGATGACGTCATCGCGCACCGCACAGCATAGTGGCACAGACACTAGGGGTCATGATTGACCTCTAGTGTCTATGCTGTTCTATGGGAGAGACGTAATAACGTCTCTCCCATAGATCGAAGAGAGGAGAGGAGAAGAGCGGCGCCGCCGGCGGAGGGGTCTGCAGCGGTCTGGATCAGGAACGGGGATGGCAAGTATACTTTTTTTTTATTTAATTTTTTCTTTCAGCGTCGTGACCACGCCTCCATTTGAAGCCACGCCCCTATATTTTGCCTGGGGCGCCACAAGGCTAAGAACCGGCCCTGCCCTCAATGTGGTTCTGGATGTGTTAAAAGTTTGGATTAACTGTAGATGTTACAAAGTTATATGTATAGCCAAATATTATATGATTTCCCAAAGAGTGCATACAGTATGTGAGTGTAGACTAGGTCCAAGCTGGGATCATATTGGATGGCAGCACTGTTGGTGTAATGGTTAGCATTGCTGTCTCACAGCACGGAAGTTACTGTTTGAGTTAAATTTCTGACTAAGGCACAATCTGTGTTGAATTTGTATGTGTTTGCGATGGGTAACTGGTCCACATCTCCACTCCTTTCACTGTTTAATACATTTCCAGCATTTGTGTTAGTAACAGTTTGATAGGTTAAAGGGAGGGGGACCTTCGGCCCTCCAGCTGTTGAGGTACAGCGTTTGAATAGGTCCCTTAGGAGATGTGAATTTTTCAACAGTAGGGAAACAGATTCCTCTTCATCCATGTCGGGGATACCGACACAAGTTCGAAAAATAGCTCCACGCTCACAGTTCGATCCTCCCAGCCTAAACCCATCTATACGAACTTTCACCAGAATGCTGGAGCATGATGTCAACAACCGGACGATACAACCGAATATGACTAAATCCGAATTGGACACACTTAAGGAACTGTCCCAAAGGACAGACATCGTAATCCGCAAGGCGGATAAGGGAGGATCCATAGTCATACAGGATCTTGATGATTACACTAAGGAGAGTGAGCGTCAGCTCAGTGACATCAATACATACAAGCGTTTGACTATGGATCCTACCCGAGATTTCAAGAGAGAGTTGGATTCTCTCTTGGAATCCGCTGTTGGGCAAGACATCATCTCTCCACAAACTTGCAAGACGCTTAAGATAGAATATCCAAAGGCTCCCCTGTTTTATACAGTGCCTAAGGTCCACAAAAGCCTGGTGGACCCCCCTGGTCGACCGATTGTATCGGCCAGGGGTTCCTTATATCATCCCATATCTGTTTTCCTTGATGCATATTTAAATCCATGTGTACAGACATTTCCTTCATATCTAAAGGATACGACTAACCTTTTGTTACAGTTACAGGAGTTAAGCCCCCTGCCTGAGGGGACCTTATTGTGTAGCGCCGACGTCTCCAGCCTCTACACCTGCATTCCCCATGATGCAGGTGTGGAGGCTGTAAGACAATTGATTCAGGATAATGTCTGCTATCAGGGCCCGGAAATTTCATTTTTTTTTACTTTGTTGGACAGGGTCCTTAGAAGGAATTATTTTGTTTATAATGGTAAATTTTGGTTACAATTGGCGGGCTGTGCGATGGGGTCAGCAGTGGCCCCATCGTACGCGAATGCCTTCATGTTTCAGGTAGAGAAGCAAATGTTCACCATGGACCCCGCCATAGCAACACAGGTCGTCTATTACAGGCGTTATATAGATGACCTAATTGTGCTATGGCGTGGGTCCAAGGAACAACTCATGGCAATATGGGATAGCCATAATTGCACTCAACATGCAGTACAATTCACTTATGTGATTGATGATAGAACCATCAATTATCTTGATGTAACCATTACCATTGAAAATGATCAATTAATCACTTCACTCTATGTGAAAAGCACCGATAGGAATACATTGATGGCCTACCGTAGTTTCCATCCACCTTCATTACGTAGAGGCTTACCGTATTCACAGTTCATGCGGGTCCGACGAATCACCTCAGACCCGGATGAGACAGCCAGAACCATGGATAGGATGTTACACAAATTTGCTGAAAGGGGTTACCCCATAAAGGAATTACAGAGAGCCAGGGCTCGGGCATTAAAAATTCCTAGAGCACAAGCCTTGTGCCCCAATAGTAGATCGCAGACACAGCTAGGCCCCAAACTCCCTTGGGTCAATAAATATACCACGGCAACCAGGGATAGAGTTAGACGAGCCAAAAGTCTGTGGCCTATGATACAGACTGACCCCACTTTATCAACTTTAGCTGAAACATCATTATTACCGAGCCATACCCGTGGTAGAAATATAGTTGGACATTTCAGATCTCACTAGAAACCGTGAATGTCATTTCCTTAGGTCCAAGAATGGGTGCTATAGGTGCTTGGGCTGTGCCACATGTAATACTTTGATTACAGGCACATCATTTAAACATCCCTTAACGGGTAAGAAGTATTTTATTAAGCACCGCCTCACATGTACGACCACACATGTAGTTTATTTACTTACTTGCCCATGTGGGCTGGCCTATGTTGGCAAAACGATTAGACAGTTCCGCGAGCGTATGGCACTTCATAGAAGTGCAATTAAAAAAGCCCATGAGAAAGGAGTGAGTGATCAACCCTTCGCCCGGCATTGTCTCCAGGCAAAGCACGGGGTGGCCAGTATTAGGGCCATTTTGATTGATCATATACCTAGTACACTCAGGGGAGGTAATAGGGACAGGATTCTTTTGCAGAGGGAATCGCGCTGGATTTTTCAATTAGGTACACTGTCGCCTGGGGGCCTCAACGAGAACCTAGGCATCCAGTGTTTTCCTATAGATTCTTTAACATTTAAATTTAGATAACATAGTAATAGGTCTCATTTATAATTATCATAATACTATGAATTTAATACTTAAACTAATGTCCATTGGCCAATTGGTAAAATGGGGCTGCTAGAGGTTCTACTCCACTAGTTAGTACTAGTAATATTTACAGTACATGACTTATGTTTTTAATGCACTTTGATCGTATGTCTACTCACTTCACTGATAATGTTTGTTATTGTTTTTCCTAGGTTGCTATGCAACACCTGTGACGCGGCCCGACACTCAGCGGTGGTTGGCTACACCAGCAAGACGTCCCCCGTGAGAGGCGGGCGGCAGGGCAGCGTACTGACGTCCCCGGGGGTTTCCATGGAGACGGGCGGATGACGCGGCCTGCCGCTGACGTCAGCGGGAGGCGACGCGACGGGTGACCGGACCCACGAGCGGGAGTCAGGCGCCGTTGAACAGGTGAGTATAATTGTTTTATTATGTTTTGCACCTGTTTATGTGTATATATACCTGTCATGATATTCATTTGGCTAGTTAGGCCCTGAGGACGGGGTTATCCCCGAAACATGTCGGAATAAACTAACCAGTTTTTCATCAAATACAAGTCTGCTGAGTGCCGCCTATTGTTGTTATCTTCTGTCTGTATAGCCAAATATTATATGATTTCCCAAAGAGTGCATACAGTATGTGAGTGTAGACTAGGTCCAAGCTGGGATCATATTGGATGGCAGCACTGTTGGTGTAATGGTTAGCATTGCTGTCTCACAGCACGGAAGTTACTGTTTGAGTTAAATTTCTGACCAAGGCACAATCTGTGTTGAATTTGTATGTGTTTGCGATGGGTAACTGGTCCACATCTCCACTCCTTTCACTGTTTAATACATTTCCAGCATTTGTGTTAGTAACAGTTTGATAGGTTAAAGGGAGGGGGACCTTCGGCCCTCCAGCTGTTGTTGAACTACACATACCAGCATGCCTTGCTACACTTTTGCTATTTGGCCATGCTAAAACTGTTGCAGGGCATGCTGGGATGTGTAGTTCAACAACAGCTGGTTCTAGAGAAAGGGATCAAGTGATTGGACAAGACAAGAGATGTGGCTATCACACATCTTATTTTAAGTTATGGTTACAAAGTTGCCACTGATTTTCCTTCTAAAATATTCAGTCTTTATCGTCTTCTTTTGGACAATGATTAGATTCCAGAATGTTGTATAGGAATTGGAAGCTGAAATACAGCGAAGTTTAACTGCTGAAAGTGTTTATGGGAATACTCGTTGGGCGACTAGAGTCTTGCAATGGCCCATAGCCAAGGCCATGTTATCTGCAACTAAAGACCCATTACTGTGTCTGCTGATTGTTACCATTAGACAAGAACATGTAGGATGCATCCAAAGCCCATTACTCTGCCTCTGGTCACTCATCCTGTACCCAGGGGTGTATCTAGGGGTCCAAGCGCCCCTGGAAAAGTAAGGGGCTGGTGCCCCGCCCCCCCCTACACACATTTGAAATAAGGTGTGAGTATTGGAAATGGGGCATGGTCTTGTGGGGGAAGGGCATGGACACAAAAGTACTTCTAAATCAAATTATGCCACACAGTAGTGTCCCTTATTCACATTACACCACACAGTAGTGTCTCATATTCACGTTACACCATCCCT
Organism: Pseudophryne corroboree; assembly: GCF_028390025.1. NCBI lineage: Eukaryota > Metazoa > Chordata > Amphibia > Anura > Myobatrachidae > Pseudophryne > Pseudophryne corroboree. The sequence continues at coordinate 63,729,213 of NC_086450.1, read as the reverse complement.
CCCCCCTAACCCTAACCCACCCTTCCCAAAGCCTGACCCTAATCCGCGCCTCTCCCCCAGCCCCTTCAGTGGTGCCTAACCCTAACCCACCCTTCCTGATCTCCCTCCCTGCAGACTAACCCTAACCCTATCACCCTCGCGGCCTAACCCTAACCCTCCCACGTGGCTTGCCAGTGGAGACTTTGGCACCAACTCGATCCGGATTTTGGCATTCTGCATCGCTATCTATGTTGGGATGCCAGCATCAGCATTCCAAGTAGTTTTTGGATGCTGGCGTCAGCTTTCCGACTGCTGGGATGCCAAACGCCGGCATCTTGACTGCATCCCGAATGAACTGCTAATGAGATGCTGTGAGAAAAGCCTCAAACGGACCCAGCCATTAACCAAACACCATTAGTTGAATGGTAGAAGTGCTTCCTGTTAGAAAAAACATCAGGGTGCCATCACTTCCAAGATAAAATGATCAATTATACAATTAACTGATATACATTTCCTTGAACCTGGCCTTGAAATAGGTAAGATATGTATTTTCTTTATTACACTCAACAAGTTAAAGTTCTAGCTTACTACTTACTTACATCTAACATGCATGAAAATCGTGTAGTTTTCCAGGTACTATAGTCCCAGGGCCGGTTCCGGGGCTTTTTGCGCCTCGGGCGGCATTAGGGGGCGTGGCTTCATACAGGGGGCATGGTCAGTTACGCCCCCTGTACTGTAGTAGGATGTGCGGTGCGCGATGACGTCATCGCGCACCGCACAGCAAAGTTCCTCTCCACGAAGGAAAACTAGACGCAACTCGTCTAGTTCCCTTCGTGGAGAGGACCTTTGCTGTGCGGTGCGCGATGACGTCAACGCGCACCGCACATCATTACAGTAAAGGTCCTCTCCACGAAGGGAAACTAGACGCGTAGCATCTAGTTTCCCTTCACAACGGGCAGCCGACGAAGGGAAACTAGACAAGTTGCGTCTAGTTTCCCTTCACAGCGGGGCAGCAGCAACGGGGGGCACAGCAGCAGCGGATCTTGCCATGGTGCGGCGCCCTCCAGAAGGCGGCGCCCCGGGCAAAAGTCCTGCTTGCCCGTGGCAAGATCCGCTACTGTATAGTCCCTTCTCCCAAACACTGACACTTTTTTATTATCTTCAACAACAAATAGATCTATAGCACTGTGCTATATAACAAATGCGGTGTACCTGGTGAGAGTCTGTTACTGCCGAACGGCGCCGGTGTCCATCAGCACCGCACTGAACTAGTGATCATACTAGTGTCTTCGGCAGCACCGCACTTGTAATCAGACTCAAAATAAACTACAGTTCCCAGCAGCCCTTGCCACCGGGAGCTCCCAGCAACAAGGGCTGCTGGGAGCAGTAGATTATTTTGGGTATGATTACAAGTCCTGTGCTACCGGACACCGGCGCCGCTCCAGCAGTAACAGACTCTCACCAGGTACAGTCTGATAGTACTACTTTTCTACCATTTGGCTCCAGGTGGCACTGCCAGGCGGCGCCCACTCCATGCCTGGCACCCCTTGATGACTGCCATCCTGGCCAATGGGTAGATACACCCCTGCCTGTACCTAATAAAATACTGTAGCTGACAACTAAATGTTTGTGAAATATATATTCTCTAATGGCTGTTTAGATTTCTGCTAAAACTGTAATAAGAATGATTATAAAATATGACCAATATAATACGGGGGAAATGTTCTGCAGTACTGTAGAACTAAAATAGAACTTTGGGCTCGTTAAGTACAAAGTGGCATGTCTGGCTTATAATAGCATCGACCACCATGTAATAACAGAAGCTCTGTCTTGTAGCAGGAACAAAAGCAGTTTCTGTCTGCATGCTAAAACCTTCATTAGAAATTCATCCTTTTATATAAATGAATATTAGAAGCACGCGATCTGCAGTAGTGCTTTCAGCGAGTACAGCTTTTGTCCATTTAATGAGAAAAAGAGACATCTGAGGATATGGGGAAGATAAAAGCAAATCTACATCTCATCTGCTGTATATTAATAAAAAATTATTTTTTCCATTATGTCATTTTTTTCCAAGAACAAATAAAGGGTCAGGAGAAATCAGAAAAACAAAACCTAGCACGGTGTGAGCAATAAACATTGCTCTGCAAAATTGACCCTTTTTAGTGCTATTGGTCTGTTTCAGCACTTAGGCCCTCATTCCGAGTTGTTCGCTCGGTATTTTTCATCGCATCGCAGTGAAAATCCGCTTAGTACGCATGCGCAATGTTCGCACTGCGACTGCGCCAAGTAACTTTACTATGATGAAAGTATTTTTACTCACGGCTTTTTCTTCGCTCCGGCGATCGTAATGTGATTGACAGGAAATGGGTGTTACTGGGCGGAAACACGGCGTTTCAGGGGCGTGTGGCTGAAAACGCTACCGTTTCCGGAAAAAACGCAGGAGTGGCCGGAGAAACGGTGGGAGTGCCTGGGCGAACGCTGGGTGTGTTTGTGACGTCAACCAGGAACGACAAGCACTGAAATGATCGCACAGGCAGAGTAAGTCTGGAGCTACTCTGAAACTGCTAAGTAGTTAGTAATCGCATTATTGCGAATACATCGGTCGCAATTTTAAGAAGCTAAGATTCACTCCCAGTAGGCGGCGGCTTAGCGTGTGTAACTCTGCTAAATTCGCCTTGCGACCGATCAACTCGGAATGAGGGCCTTAGTACATGCATTTGGTCAAAATGTCAGCTTTGAGAATGCACTTGGAGAACAGGTATTTTTGGTAAGTAAAGGGCCGACTTAGCATATAGGCACAATGGGCAGCTGCCCCGGGACCCCACAATTCTAAGGGCCTCCGGGCAGAATAGGGTGGTGGTCACACAATCAGAGCGGCGAGGCAGTATTATCTACCTGCCTGCCAATCTACAGCCAGACAGTCAATGGTGTCAGCATGCTGACGAGGGGCATGTTACAATTTTTTTTTATTGGTTCCCATGATTGGGTGTGTAGGGGCCCCAGTGCATTGCTTTGCCGAGAGCCTACTATACTGGAATCAGTTACAAAGAGAAGGAGGCCCTAGTTTGCACACCATAATTAGGTAATGAGATGCTACTCTGCTTGAGACTTAATACGGTATACAAGGGGAAAAAGATGCAGGTGCACTAGCTCAACCTGTAATAACCAGAGGCATTTAGCATAATCCTGGGCAGGGCTATGAGTTTACCCACCGCGCCAAGGTATCCTCTCATTGGGTAAGTCCCTAACACTAACTATAGGGGTTCAGGTCCCCTGGCCTACTATACTGTTAAGATGGCCTTGGGTAAGTAAGCTATAAGCCTAATGTAAATATGGCATATGCGAACACGTCATATGCTTTGTCGTGCAGCTAATAGGAAGATCTTTTCACACAACAAAAGGCTGAGGTATAGCTAGGCTCACACACAAAGCTTGGGGCATTTTTTCTGAATACAAGAAAACAATGAGCAGGGGCGTAACTAGAAGAAAAAGACCAGTGCAGCCGCCCAGAACACAAGACTGAGATGGCGGCACCCAGGGGAGGGAACCTTCATGCGGGTCTACTTCTCTCTCATGGTGCAGTAGACTCTGGCACTGCACACCCTGCACCAATTATAGATATGCCACTGACAGCACCATCTCTACCCTAGTAGCACTTGAGTCAGGCTTCCAGAGTGCCTAGAAGGGCACCAGCTCCATACTCCTAGCCCCTATCTTCCATGAAGTCTTGGCCTCACATGTGCAGGAGGCATTGTTGACCAACACAGGGCAGATGAGTGCCTCCCACTACAGCTCTGACATTGAGAGCAATTAGTTACTTAGGGGGAGATGTATCAAACCTAAACAGTGGAGAAGTGAACAAGTGGAGAAGTTACCCATAGCAACCAATCAGGTTCTCATATCATTTTAAAGAATGCACTTGATATATGCTAGAAGCTGATTAATTTCTATGGCCAACTTCTCCACTTCTCCACTCTTTAGAAGGTTCAACACATTTCACCCATAGTCAAGACGAAAACAGATGTAAGTCAATCTCAATTGTACATTCTAGCTGAGGAAGGCAAAAATAAAATTCCACTTTAACTTTAAAGGGAATAATTGTACATGACTCCATGTATGGCAAACATATGAATTCTCTGAATCAATAGCCCCAGATGCATTTTGTACTAGACAAACTGTAGGCATACTGTACCCATCGTATCCAGGTCTCCATCTCATCTTCCGCTAAGCGAGATATGGTGCGGGGCAGGAATCGAAGCAGCTTTTCCTTGATGGCTGAGGATGCAAGAGAAGTGCCCTCAGCTTCCACTAGGCTGGCAATGACATCGGCCGTCTGCCCAGATCCCTCCACTACCACTATTGGAATCTTACTCTTAATGGCAGTGTTTATAGCCTGCGGAATGGAGATTGAGGCACGGGTCAGCAAATCACTAATACTTTTTGCTCTGTTTGCTCCTAATCAAACATATTAAAACTGTGTGCAAAACAGTAGGTAATAAGGAAGGTGCTCGTGCGCAAAAAAGCAGCTGGAAGGGGTACACTCTCCTTGAAGGATCCCTCACCTTCCACCAAAAGTGCAATAGTAACCAAAGATAATGGAAAGTGTAACTTATCCTGCGCTTGATCTTTGTTTCAGAATGGCAACACTCAGATTCCCATAATTCAGTGTATGTTTTTTGAGGACATGCAAAGGAAAAAATTATGGAAATGTATAGTGAAGCACAATTTAATAAAAATTCATAAACAACAATACATAAAAATATAAATATAAAAAATTCATGAGTTGGTATAATAATTTATAGCAGCATATTAAATTGGACAGCCTTCAATGAGGAAAAGCAGATGGGTAATTACCAGTCTTTCAGAACTGTAAAACAGTTCATATCCAGCTTGCGGGTTATATATTAAAAGAGGATCCCGGAAATCCTCTACCTCCACGCTTAGCTGGGACAGGATGGCAGAATCCCCAGTGTGCAGTCCCGTTTTGCTGTGCTCACCGACGCGTTTCTACCCCAAAACCGGGGTCTTTTTCAAGGTGTGTTAGTTGTTGTAATGCTGCTCCTATTTCCGGAATTTGTATCGACATTCCACCAATGGGAACGTCACCCCCTCAGCTGGACCCTATACAATTTGATCCTACTAAGTCCCATGGTCCCTTGCGGGTGGTGACGTCCCAGATCCGCTGACCTCAGTTGCATAGCAACGCCCCGCGTCTGTCCGTTGTCATGGAGGCAGTCTGACTACCCTGCTACTTCCGGGTACCGGCGGCGTCCGTTCTCTCTCCTGCTCGATTTACCGTGCTTGAGCCCACGGACAGATTATCCCAAGTCCCTCAATCATGTCTTTATGTAAATTTGGTCAAACATCCTTAAAATGATTTATAATTAGAGAAGGCTAGTAGCGCGACGTCACTTCCGGGAGTGTCATCTAGGTGGAAAATGGTAAATGGTATTCATAACCAAATCAGCATAAAAACAATGTTAACATTATGCAGTTAAAACATTAAAAATTAAACATATAAGGCAGTGTATTTTTAACCTTATTATGTAAAGGAATTCAGGGTAGGGGAAGCAAAATTACTGAGGTCACAATTAATGGTACCAAAACCACAATCACAGACTTCATAACATGTAATAGTAAGAATGTAGTTTACGGTGTGGAATGTGCTTGTGGGTCTTGGTACATAGGGAGAACCTCACGTCCCCTAAAAGTTAGAATAGGAGAGCATCTCCGTAATATGAAAAACGGCCTCATAACCCATGCTCTTTCTGAGCACTTCAGAATTACTCATGGTAGCAATGTTTCCGCTATCAAACAATTCTGTGGAATTAAACACATCAAGGGAGACTGGAGACGGAGTGACATTGCCACTCAGCTAGCTCAATCAGAAATGAAAACCATTTATGACCTACGAACATTAAAACCTGGAGGTCTGAATAGTGATTTCGAGATCAAGTGGTTCTTATAATAAGGTTAAAAATACACTGCCTTATATGTTTAATTTTTAATGTTTTAACTGCATAATGTTAACATTGTTTTTATGCTGATTTGGTTATGAATACCATTTACCATTTTCCACCTAGATGACACTCCCGGAAGTGACGTCGCGCTACTAGCCTTCTCTAATTATAAATCATTTTAAGGATGTTTGACCAAATTTACATAAAGACATGATTGAGGGACTTGGGATAATCTGTCCGTGGGCTCAAGCACGGTAAATCGAGCAGGAGAGAGAACGGACGCCGCCGGTACCCGGAAGTAGCAGGGTAGTCGGACTGCCTCCATGACAACGGACAGACGCGGGGCGTTGCTATGCAACTGAGGTCAGCGGATCTGGGACGTCACCACCCGCAAGGGACCATGGGACTTAGTAGGATCAAATTGTATAGGGTCCAGCTGAGGGGGTGACGTTCCCATTGGTGGAATGTCGATACAAATTCCGGAAATAGGAGCAGCATTACAACTACTAACACACCTTGAAAAAGACCCCGGTTTTGGGGTAGAAACGCGTCGGTGAGCACAGCAAAACGGGACTGCACACTGGGGATTCTGCCATCCTGTCCCAGCTAAGCGTGGAGGTAGAGGATTTCCGGGATCCTCTTTTAATATATAACCCGCAAGCTGGATATGAACTGTTTTACAGTTCTGAAAGACTGGTAATTACCCATCTGCTTTTCCTCATTGAAGGCTGTGCAATTTAATATGCTGCTATAAATTATTATACCAACTCATGAATTTTTTATATTTATATTTTTATGTATTGTTGTTTATGAATTTTTATTAAATTGTGCTTCACTATACATTTCCATAATTTTTTCCTTTGCATGTCCTCAAAAAACATACACTGAATTATGGGAATCTGAGTGTTGCCATTCTGAAACAAAGATCAAGCGCAGAATAAGTTACACTTTCCATTATCTTTGGTTAATATTAAAACTGTGTGATACATAGAAGGATAAAGACAATGAGGGCCTGAGTTGAGCACAAGTCCAAACGTAGAACATTTTATCGAAGTCCTGATGAAGTCCAGCTAACATAGGGGGTAATTCAGACCTGATCACTGGGCAGTGATTTTTGCAGTCCTGCGATCAGATAGTCGCCACCCATAGGGGAGTGTATTGTCGCTGTGCAAGTGTGCGATCGCATGTGTAGCAGAGATGCACAAACTGATTTTGTGCAGTCTCTGCGTAGCCCAGCTGCTGCGATCACATCAGCGTGTTCGGGATCGGATTTGACGTCAGACACCCTCCCTTCAAATGCTTGAACACGCCTGTGTTTTTCCGGACACTTCCTGAAAACTCTCAGTTGCCACCCACAAATGGCCTCTTCCTGACAATTTCCTTGCGATCGCCTGTGCAAATAGATTCTTCGCACAAACCCGTCACTGACCGGCGATCCCCGTTTCTGCGGCCCGTCGCGCCTGCGCATTGCGGTGCATACACATGCACAGTACAGACCTGATCGCCCACTGTGCGAAAACGCACAGCAGCGATCAGGTCTGAATTACCCCCATAGAGCGTCAGTGACAAAATGCAATGAGGGATTGCATAAACCTGAACTCTCTTTCAGATCTGGTGAATAATCTGGTGTTTCGGGGGTTGTCAGATAATGTTATTTTTTATTGTATGAGTTTATATTGACTGTATATGGAATGCAATATTACATTTATACATGTGAATGGGGCATTGAGGAGCTGGTATATAGAAGAGCAATTGATCACGCTTCAGTTTGGTCCATCTCCAGTGAGGGGTTCGGGTCCGGGGGGCGCAGCCTGAAGCTTTGGTCTTGAAAAAGGTCCTGGTAGGGATTGAAACGTTGACCTTGATCCTGTAAACGATGTGAGGTTATATTTAATTCACTCTTTTTCATTATGGACCAGACTGGTGAGTGCATTCCTTGAGAAATATTCTTATTATTGGGACTTTGCCTGGTTTGGAAGGTCTCTGGATCTTTGCACCCCTGCCGCTGTGGAGTGCAACTCTATGTACAAAAGGATATATATATATATATATATATATATATATATACACTGTGTCATTTAACTTTCGTAATGCCACTTCCTCAACTGACCCGGCCCCAAGACAGGCCAAGATGTGACACATATACTACTGTCTTCTCCTGGTGTAAAACTGACACATATGCTACACCTGGATAGCCCAATACATCTTGAGATTTGTTCCTACCTACAACTTTTGAATAACGTGACTTTAGGGGTGTGGAATTATTTTAGACATAAACTTTGTTCAACTCTACATCAGCCCCAGAGCAAGCAATCACAGATATAAACTTAAAATTACCCAGGGCAACTATACTTATTTAATATGTGCCAGACTTATTGTTCTCTACAACCTTCATTATATCTTGAAATAATTAATCTGTATTATTTGAACAAACCTTCAATGTCTCCTTCCCACCTCCTTGAGCGAAACATACAATAGGGATTTTTCCACCATAATTAGAATCTGCAGAAAGCCATAGGAAAAGCAGTGTCAGATATGTAAAAAGAGCTAGTTGGATACAGCACTAAGATTATGGCGTAAATGTAATAGCCTTGATTTAAAGGCAGCCGCAAAATTCTGGCGCTAGATCTAAAGGTTGCTTTTGCGTCTTTGAAAAAATTGCTAGTGGCTACATTTCAGAAGTCATGGCTACTGGCAACTGTGCCTAATACTAATCTGTTTAGGGGGCACATTTATCTACAATCATATATTAGTGCCAAAAATTTGAATTTCGCAAGGCCAGATATCGCGGCAATAAGATATTAATTATTGGGCAATATATACAAAATCCACTTGCAGGGCTCCGGCAAGTAATGAGGAGGACTAGATACTTCGGATCGCTCTCCCTAAAATTTTGAATACATTTAGATGGCATGAGCTATTGTGTCTAAACTCTGAAAAGCGTAACGGCAGATCTTGAGCAATGAGAAATCCAGGCCACACATAAGGATATTTCTACTGTTAATTTAGCCCAAAGTGGCCCGAAATTAACAGTTCTTTATAGGCCATTTGATCCAAAGCATGTACAGCCAAATAGGCCACAGATCGGTTCAATTAATCAGGACCCATCATATTAATGGTAACGGAAATCTGAGTTAAGTTTAGAAGACAAGACACAATGAAGAGATCCTAAGTGGTCTATTTAACAATTGGAGAGAAATAAAGTGGATAGAGATAAAGTACCAGCCAATGAGCTCCTAACTGCCATGTTACAGGCTGTGTTTGAAAAATTACAATTAGGACCTGGATGGTGAGCTGGTACTTTATCTCCTTCCACTTTATCTCTCTCCAAGGCTTAGTATATAGACCCCTAAGTCACTAGATGGCTCCTATAATTCCCTATGTAAGAGAACTCCTGTACCAGGGACATTAAGTTCAGAGATGTATTTCTCCAGTGAAGCTCGGAGCTCTGCCTCGATCGTTGTGTGCCCATTGGATCCATTATCTACCAGGATCATGTGGGTGTGGTTATTGTCCAGGCAGTAGAGAGGGTCTCGCTTCTGCTCGTCCATCAGGTAATGAGCCACATAGTTTCCCTGTAGCATAGAACAAAATGTTACCCAGACAACTGATGGGGGAGATCACCTTTATGTTTTTCACATTCTCCACGCTCATCCAGATGAACTTTTTTTTTAAAATATATGTTTTTAATTTGTATTACATTTTAGCCTAAGGGCCCGAGCTTCATTTTTCAAATAAGTTTACATGGACCAGTGAGGAAGTTGTCCATATCAAGCAAACAAAATGATATAATTGCTATGGGCAAAGTCTCCACTGGTCCACTTCGCCACTCTTTCCACCTTTATACACCAACACCATGACTCCCACGGTTAAGACAATTCAGCCTCCATTTGTAGACCTTGCAAATACACTATGAAACTATTGTCTGTATGAGACGTAGGGGTAGTTTTACTAAGGCGTGGTTTGTCATCAGCCTGGCTTCTTTAACATTTATTTCTACTGGCGTTTTCCATCCAAGCCGTCAATGATAAGCGGCTTTCATAAGCCGCACCTTAGTAAATCTGCCCCTAGTACTGTATGTATGTTTATAAGCTGTGCACTTAAGGAGCTAACTTCATTACTTTACAATCACTGTAAATATACTGTTGTTATAAAGGAACCAGCAGACTGAAAGCAGCAGTTAAACCAACAACAACTAATGAAACCGAGTAAGATTAATATTTAAAGGAACCCTATTATAATGGCTCATATCAACTAATTAGTGAATTTATGTCTGTACACCAAACATTATGATATTCAACAACAGATGTCATCATTCAGACCTCAGCGGTGGATGTTCGGATCAGGGTCTCACGATTAGAGACCATTCCCCAAGCTGCTATACCGATGGCTATCACCTTCTCCTCTGAGCTCCTGCTAATGGTATTATCTCTGACCACCTCTCCGATGTACTTCATCAGGCCATAGTGAGTGCCCCCTGTGAAGATCCAGGCTCCTGTGGGCGTGAAGAGAAAACACATCACTGAACAATGAATAGCAATAACCGCCACCAATCTACTGAACATATATCTACCCAGCACAGAACAATCTTAGGAGAAGGTATATCAAACCTTGGAGAGAGATAATGTGGAAAGAGATAAAGGGGCATTTGACAACAAATGATATTCTTGTCATCACTCGTTACGAATGTTAAATTGTGCCCCAGCCAATCAGCTTTGAACTGTCATTTTTTTAAACAAATGACAGTTGTGAGCTGATTGGTTGGATAACTATTTATCATTCATAACCAGTGATAACAAGAATATCACTCGTTGTTAAATCTGCTTTATTTCACTTTTCAATGTATAACACTAAAACCAACCTTTACCCTACGCTGACTCTCGCTCAATATGCTTCCTGTATCTCCCTCCGGCTAATAATTACACACAGGGGGTTCTCCACTCTCACACATGCTGCCAGGCTTTCCCAAAGCACCTTTGGTCTGTGCAATGTAAATGAGACGGCTGAAGATCTTGCGCATCCGCGGCTTCAGGGAGAAGTTCTTAGCTCCTCCAGTCACCGAGATGACGAGGTTCGGAGTTTTAAGCAGCCAGAATTTTGTCATCAGCTCATACAGTGTGTCTGGGGTTGTGTCCCGGGACAAGCGAATGTACTAATGGGGGAATACAGAGGTGTTAGTGACATCATAGGGAACACTCTACAACATCTAGTAGAATAATATGCCTTGATCTATAAAGTACCAATATATTCAGAAATGTTATAAAACAGGAGGAAAAAGAAAACATACAATTACTTCAGTAAGTGCAAAAATTACTTTTCCATTTCTCCGTTATCACTTGTTACCAAGCCTGGCCACACAGTCTGATAGCCAAAAGTATCAATTGCCCCCAAATCTAGGCCCATTCCAAACAGTCAGATCTCATGGGGATTTATTAGCCCAGTTGGCAAATGACTGCACACACACAATGAGCCGGGTTACACTCCAACTGCATATTAAGCCATAAATTATTAAAAACTATATAGATTTTATTGTATTTTCCCATTATTGTTGATCGGTGGAAGAACACTCATTAATTGATTTCAAGTCTACTTGGCCTAAGTTGGCCAAATTGGATGACAAAATAGGCACAGGTGAGGCTAGATAAACCAAATTCCATTATAGGTCTTCATTATTATAACCCCTATCACATGTTCCTTTACCTAGTCCTTCAGAATGATAATTACCTTAATGTTTGTATGTCCTGGTTATCCTGGATGAAGAGGACCTACCTTCCCTCTCCTGCCAAATGCATCAAACTGAATATCCCCATAGGCGTCAGTGGGTAGCTCCTTGGTATGCTTCTTGTAGTTCCACTTATCACTCTGGTTGTTCTGCGTTCCTTCAATGTGCTGGATCTTGGCATAACCACACTTGCATACACTGTCCCTGCAGTGAGGGGACACAGATTGTCATCATATATCTCAGTAAGGGGCCTATTTATCAATTATTGTTTACAGAATACAGTATCTCTCCAAAAACACCCATTTTGCAGTGGCAGCTGCAAATAATAAGTAAAGCCCGAATGATTGTATCTACAGTGGACTTCAGATTTTCTACTGCAAAAGCATCTCCATAGAAACCTGCGGGGGCTGCTTACTTGACAAATTTGAATTCTAGAATTACAATTTCTTATTGCCACTATTCGAGATAGGAGCCATCCACAAGGTGTGTAAAAGTAAAGTGATCACATTAGCAATAACTTTACTTGTAGTTTCTGCTCAAGTACGGTCTTCGGACCGTGAATGCACAAGTGATGAGTGCCAAAGAGGGAGCCGGTTCTTTTTACTAAGTGTAGCAATCTACCGGGACAAAGCTCCGGAATGCTTTGCATACTGTCTTAATATCTTCCTTTAGGAATTACTTTATTCAAAGATGTTTCCAGCAAATCACTGTGCTTAGGCAAACATACAGTAACTCTTGTGATGAAGGAAGGGGACCCACATTGGAAGCCAGGTTCTGTCACCTTACTGTACATTAATCGTACTGTATGCTCAGAGATGCCCTGTTATAAGAAAAGTAGCTGATTTTATTACAATGTTAAGAATGTAAAGAACACTAAAAGATAATCTAAATTTCTTTGGGCCAGAAAGAAGTTACCATATGGAGGATACACGATCAGTATATATTCCTTATGGGAAATATAACAGCTCAAAGCAATACTTCCCATAAGACATCCTTAAATGAATATGTGCAGAACGTTAACACATGAAATACATTAAAACAGCTTCCGGGGAACCCTTCTTTCAAAAGGTGGTAACCTAGAGTTGCCTGGCCTCTCTCACCTCCAGGCCATGTAGTGACCACAGCACCTGCACCCCTTGACATTCCTCAACTCAGTGTTGTTAGAAGTGGAGTGTGTTACTGAGCAGTCTCCAACAACATGGCTACACAAGGGATGCTTCAATTCCCTTTCCAAGACGGCTGCCGATACTATAACTTCGCATGCACGATGCCATATTGTTCACTGTGTATGACCGATACAATAGAGGATGGCTGTCCTCCCCATAGCTCCTGAAACCTGACACTAATACCCAGTGGCGTAACAATGGGATTGCGAATGGGACACGTACTCTAGCCGCTGGCCAAGGCAGTGTCCTACCTGGCTGAAAGAGGCAACAGGAGGTGGTCCAGCTGGAGGAGAAGGGGGAGTTCTTCCCCTTCCCTCCCCTCTCCACTGATCCCCCCTCCCAGAGACTGGCTGTGCCAGGAGGATTATACTAGGAGGGCCACAAGCGTGCATTGCGTCCGACAGGTACTCAGTGCCCTGCTTCCCCGTTACTGCTTCCACCTCAGTCCACCATGCCCTGGGCCCCCCTTCTCATGGTAGGGACCCGGACAGAGAGCAACTGAGGAGTGGTACCGGAATCCGGGTGACTACATTTTTATGTATTTTGCTGGTAGGGGGAAGGGGGGTTTTCATTTTGACCTGGGCGCCAAAGCCCCTAGTTACGCCCCTGCTAATACCCGCTTATAACTACTGTTCCAGCACCTGCACTGTTACTGCAACACCTGAAACAGCCACCGGCTGCTGAGCTGTGGAACCCCACTCGGCTACAGGCTCCGCTTCATACTTTGGACATACAGTGTATCAGTGAGTACAGCTGTACAAATCTCTTATTCAATAAAACACATTGCCTGGTTAGGTGTTAGGTCCACTGGACTTGTGCTCTGGCATTAATGACATCTCCACTGGTGTGTACATAACTCTGCTAAGCCTCCAGGTTGTACACATATTCCCAACAAGTGTGGCCTCAGATCCGGCTTTAGAAAGATGAATATGGTCCTTTATAATGAGTGTGCAGCAGTATATAATACATCCAGAGACAGGCCCTGAGGGTGTTGCGTGGGTCCGGCAACCTCCTGCAGTCTGATGCTTACTGTGATTTGGAATCTTTGGTGTAGGCCACACACTCTCTCTTCTTAAAGTTCTCTTCAATGAATTTAACAGCATCCTGAAAATGAGAAGAAATATATTGAATATGCAATAATGAAACCATCTCTAGAACTATTTAGCTGTGGGCAAAACGTACTAATTCATCCAGCGATAACTCAATACTGCGCGACATGCTGGAGTACAGCGTCCGGGAGCTTTCCAGCATCCCGCTCCTGCGACTCCTCATTTTGGCTAAATCAGAAGAATTGTCCAATAATCTAAAGGGAACGAGAAAGTAAAGAGAGTTATTCTGACGTTCAGTATATGGGCAGTATATCTGCTGTCTGTTTGGAGACCCACAGAAGGGTTAAGATCAAGGATCTGCTATTGTATGTAGTTCATACGGGTGGTCTTCTGTTTGCCGGCGGCTGGCCTTCCGGCGCCCACCATACCGGCTCCGGAATCCCGACCGCCGGCATACCGATCACCGGCATACCGACCGCCAGCATACCGACCGCCAGCATACCGACCGCCAGCATACTGACATCTTTTCTCCCTCTTGGGGGTCCACGACCCCCCTTGAGGGAGAATAGATAGCGTAGCGCACCACCGTGCCCCGCAGCGTGGCGAGTGCAGCGAGCCCGCAAGGGGCTCATTTGCGCTCGCCCAGCTGTCGGTATGCCGGCAGTCGGGATTCCGGCGCCGGTATGCTGGTCGCCGGGACCCCGACCGCCGGCAAACACCACACCCGTTCATACACCAAACAGCCATTTACTTTAAGTGACTAAAAAAATGGGTGTGGATCATTAGATCGACAGTGTCTAGGTCGACAATGTTTAGGTCGACCACTATAGGTCGACAGTCACTAGGTCGACAGGGTTACTAGGTCGACATGTGCTAGTTCGACAGGTCAAAAGGTCGACATGATTTTTTTTTAATTATTTTTTTGTGTCATTTTCTTCGTAGAGTGAACGGGAACCCCAGTTAGTGCACCGTGTCCCCTCGCTTCGCTCGGCACAGATTACCGTTCCAATCATAGTCCACGTGGATCGTTAAGTATAAAAAAGTACATCCCCCCCCAAAAAAAAAATCATGTCGACCTTTTGACCTGTCGACCTAGCACATGTCGACCTAGAAACCCTGTCGACCTTCTAACCCTGTCGACCTAGCGACTGTCGACCTATAGTGGTCGACCTAGACAGTGGCAATTTTCAGACCGGATCCCAAAAGAAACTCCACATAACTCAGAAAAATTCCCAGAAAAACTGAATCACTACTAATGACTGAAGTAAAATGATCTCAGCTAGCAGTCCACAAGGCAGCCCTTCACTATCAGCCGATCACCAGTATCAAGTGAGGGAAAGCATGTGATTGGCTGTGGGCACATTCCTGGGGGGATTTTCAGGATTTCCCATTTGGTGAACAATCAAAGAGAGAAAGAAAGAAGAAATGTAGATGTTATGACTAGGGGTATCACTGAGGCGCATTGTTATTGCAGTGCACATCAGGGACGCTTCATTACTGACCACACCTTGTGTCCGCTGTCTTTCTACAAGAGATTTGCACAGTCAGTCAGTCTAACTTTATGATATCTCTCCCTCCGTCCTATTATATAGCCTGGCTCTGACTATCTAGGTTACAGAGAGCATAAAGACACATGTCCAGCCATTGACACTTAGGGGTACATTTACAAAGGGTCGGTTTCGCTTCCATTCCAAACTAAAAGGCATCAAAGGCAGTTTAGCGCTTTAGTAACAGTAGTGACTATGCATCAATTTTAACTGTCATTTAAAAAATGATAACCTGCCCCAGGCCTCTTAGCCTAGACTGACAGTAAAAAATAAGGGGGGATAAACAATGTCTATCACCAGGGCTAGACTGGAACAGCCAGGGCTGGTGACACTACAGCGCTCCTCCTGCTATAGTGGCAACCAGCCCCAGAAAGCTGAGCCCAGGTATGGAATCCCTAGGGAAGTGGGGAGACCCCCAAAAAATAGGATTTTAATACCTACCGGTAAATCCTTTTCTCTTAGTCCGTAGAGGATGCTGGGGTCACTTCAAGAACCATGTGGTATAGACGGTATCCGCAGGAGACATGGGCACTTTAAGACTTTCAAAGGGTGTGACCTGGCTCCTCCCTCTATGCCCCTCCTCCAGACTCTAGTTTAAGGAAACTGTGTCCAGGGAGACGGACAATTCGAGGAAAAGGATTTATTGTTAAACCACGGTAAGCATCTTACCAGCTCACACCTCGAGCATACCGCAGAACGTGGCATTCAATAGAACACAAGCCAACGGCATGAAGAATTTTCAGCACTATGCTGACAAAAAACCGTAACACAACTTGTGTGAAACCACAACCAATAACTGCAGATACAGTACGCACTGGGACGGGCGCCCAGCATCCTCTACGGACTAAGAGAGAAGAATTTACCGGTAGGTATTAAAATCCTATTTTCTCATACATCCTAGAGGATGCTGGTGACACTTCAAGAACCATGGGGTTTATACCAAAGCTCTAGAACGGGCGGGAGAGTGCGGATGACTCTGCAGCACCGATTGACCAAACTTAAGGTCTTCATCGGCCAAGGTGTCAAACTTGTAGAACTTTGCAAATGTGTTTGACCCCAACAAAGTAGCTGCTCGGCAAAGTTGCTTTGCCGAGACCCCCGGACAGCCGCCCAGGATGAGCCCACCTTTCTAGTAGAATGGGCTTTCACCGATACCGGTAACGGCAATCCAGTCGTGAAATGAGCGCGCTGAATGGTGTTCCAGATCCAGCATGCAATGATCTGCTTGGAAGCAGGACACCCAACCTTGTTGGGAGCATACAGGACAAACAGAGCTGCTGTTTTCCTAATCTGAGCCGTTCTGGTGACATAAATCTTCAAAGCTCCGACTACATCCAGAGATTTTGCCTGAGCGAAGGCGTTGATGTGGAAAGAGGAAACCACCTTCGGTAGAAATTGCTGACGTGTCCTCAATTCAGCTCTATCTTCCTGGAAGATCAAAAAAGGGCTCTTGTGAGACAAGGCCGCTAACTCAGACCCTCACCTTGCAGATGCCAAGGCCAATAGGATGACCACTTTACAAGTGAGGAATATCAACTCCACCTTCCGGAAAGGTGTAAACCAATGTGATTGATGGAACTGCAACACCACATTACGATCCCAAGGTGCCCCTGGAGACACAAATGAAGGTTGGACGCGCAACACGTTTTTCACGCAAAACTCAACTACCAGAAGGGAAGCTAATGGTTTCAGAAAGAAAATTGCCAATGCTGAAAACTGGAACATTATGGAGTCCAACTGCAGTCTGCATTTCCCCCAGCCTGTAGGAAATGGAGAAAAAACGCCCTAACTGAAACACTTCCGTTGAAACGTTCTTGGATTCACACCAAGACACATATTTTCTCCAAAAACGGTGGTAATGTTTAGACATTACTCCTTTCCTGGCCTGAATAAGAGTGGTGATGACTTCCTTGGGAATACCCTTTTGGGGTAGGATTCGGCGCTCAACAGTCATGCCGTCAAATGTAGCCACGGGAGTCTAGGTACACGCACGGTACCTACCGTAGTAGGTCCTCGCGAAGAGGAAAAGGCCCAGGATCTTTTAATGATCAACTCCTGAAGATCTGGGCACCAAGCCCTCCTTGGCCAGTCTGGGGCAGTGAAAATTGCCCGAACCGTTGTTCGTATTATTATCACGAGAACTTTTGGGATCAGTGGAAGTGGAAGGAATACACTGACCGGAATAGCCACTGGGTCACCAGAGCATCTACTGCTATTGCTGAGGGTCTCTTGACCTGGAATAATTTTTCTGAAGCTTCTGGTTGAGACGAGAAGTCATCATGTCTACTTGAGGAACTCCCCAAAGACTTGTCACCTCTGCGAAGACTTCTTGGTGGAGGTCCCACTCTCCCGGACGTAGATCGTGTGTGCTGAGGAAGCATGCTTCCCAGTTGTCCACTGGAATGAAAATTGCCGACAGAGCCCTTACATATTTTTCTGTCCAGAGGAGGATCTTCGTCACCTCTGCCATTTCCGCTCTGCTTTTTGTTCCACCTTGCTGTTACCTTATCCAACTGGATCTGCACGGGGTGATCTTGAAGAAGATGTACCGCCTGTTGAAGGCCGTTGTAAATGGCTCTCAATTCCAGCATATTCATGTGAAGGCAGGCTTCCCGACTTTAGCATTTTTCTTGGAAGCTTTTCTCTTGAGTGACAGCTCCCCAGCCTCGGAGACTTGCATCCGTGGTTACCAGGACCCAGTCCTGAATCCCAAACCTGCGTCCCTCTAGTAAGTGCGAGGTGTGGAGCCACCACAGGAGTGAAATCGTGGCTTTTGACAACAGGATTATCTTCCAGTGCATGTGTAGGTGGGAACCGGACCCCTCGTCCAACAGTACCCACTAGAACACCTTGGCAAGGAACCTGCCAACTGAATGGCCTTGTAGGCCACAACCATCTTTTCTAATGTATTGATGGATTGACACTCCAGCTGGTCTCGGAATTTGTATGATCAGACCCTGTATCTCCAGAGCCTTTTCCACTGGAAGAAAAAACTCTCTGTAGTATCTAGTATTATTCCCAAAACCGATAACCGCGTCGATGGGCCATCAGTGATTCTGGCAAGTTCAGGAGCCAACCCTGTTGTTGAAGAACTGTCAGGGAGAGTGCAACGATTTGCACCAACTGGTTTCTTGATCTCGCCATTATCAGGAGACCGTCCCAGTACGGGATAAATGTGACTCCGTACTAGAGAAGGAGAACCATCATTACCGCCATCACCCTGGTGAAAATGGTAATGACCATCCTGAATAGCAAACCTCAGGTAAATCTAATGCGGAGGAAAATTTAATTAGACCTCCTTTATTCTTTTTTTCAGATTGGATATCACTGCCCTGAGAGATTCCATCTTGGATTTGAATTTCTTTAAATAGAAATTAAGGGATTTCAACTTTAGGATTGGTCTTACCTAGCCATCTGGCTTCGGGAGCACGAAGAGGCTTGAATAACAGCCTACTCCCTATTGTGACAGGGTACACCAGGACCATGACCTGATCCTGACACAACTCTTGTGTTGCGTCGCACACTACCTCCCCGTCCGGAGGAGAATTGGTAATAATGAAGAATTGGTGAGGGAAAACGCCTGGAAACTCCAGTATGCACCCTTGGGACACTATTCGTAAATCCCACGGGTCCAAGTCCGTTCCAGGACCGACTGAAAAGTTTTAGACGTGGCCCCACCGGTGTGGGCTCCTGCAAGGGAGTCCCAGCGTCATGCGGTGGATCTGGAAGAAACAGAGGATGATTTCTGCTCCTGTGACCTTGAAGAGGCTGCTGACCTCTTCCCTTTTCTCCTTCCTCTACCTGCAAAGAAAAAAGGGGAACCCGTATCTATTGGGCCGACATGACTGCATCCGACAATTATGCGTCATCATCCGTTGTGAGGGAACATAGGCCCAGAAGGTAGACTTACCAGCGGCATCTGCCGAGATCAAATTAACTAGGCCGTCACCTGGCTTCACCTTCATCGGGAAGAGACTCCATGTCTTCTCGGAGTCAGCCTCAACATTCCATTGGTGAATCCACAACGCCCTCCTAGCCGAGACCGCCATGGAATCGGCCAGCGAACCCAAGA
The DNA here is from genome assembly GCF_028390025.1 of Pseudophryne corroboree. Taxonomy (NCBI): domain Eukaryota; kingdom Metazoa; phylum Chordata; class Amphibia; order Anura; family Myobatrachidae; genus Pseudophryne; species Pseudophryne corroboree. The sequence continues at coordinate 63,709,718 of NC_086450.1, read as the reverse complement.
GTCCTCTATCCCTTGCAGTCACACGAAAGCATGCTGCAGCATCCTTGATATGACCCAACGTAAGGAATTTCCCATCTCTCCCCAGGGTATCTATAACGGATGACCAGGCAACCGACCAATTTTGAATACTACTACTCCCCATGCGCATGTAATGGCCAGGTCTAACTGACGTACGCGTGGACACATAACTAGAACATAACGTAGCTTCCTACATATGATCCGCTGGCTTTGTGACAGGGCCCCGTGCAGAACAGGGGGTGACACCCACTTTATTCTATCCGCGGCGGGAAAAGAATAAACAATCGGAATCCTCTTGAGGATTTGAAATCATCTTTTTAGGGTTGACCCAGACCTACTCAAACAGAGCGTTCAGCACATGAGAATGAAGATATATATATATATATATATATATATATACACATATATATATATATACATACAAATATACATAATACATATATACACACATAGACCCCTTTGTTCGGAACAGCAGGGTCATGTACTAATCATGTACTAAATGCTCTTCTTCTTTTTTTTTTTTTCTTTTTTTTTGGATCTCATCAGGAAGCATTATGGTCGACACCGGAATTAGCATATGTGTCGGTATAAAGGAGTAGTAACTGGGCAAAATAACCTGTTAGCGACCCCGAGGGATCTGAGGAAAATATAGCTATGAACAAGACATCCATAGATATTCCTGTGTCTTTTACACCGGTTCATTCCACCTTACACTATATATATATATATATATATATATATATATATATATATATATATATATATATATATATATATATATATATATATATATATATATATATATATATATATATATATATATATATATATACTGAACCTGTGTCCTTAAGGCAAAGGAGAGGCGGCACTCATCCGGTCTCTTTTCAAAAGGTGAAAAGATGCTGTTCAATCACAACATTTCAAAGCATTACAAGCTTTTTCATCAGGTGCACCTGATGAAAAAGCTTGTAATGCTTTGAAACGTTGTGATTAAACAGCATCTTTTCACCTTTTGAAAAGAGACCGGATGAGTGCCGCCTCTCCTTTGCCTTAAGGACACAGGTTCAGTATACAATTACCCGTGGAGAGCACCCCGGCATTGCTGCATGGACCCAGAGTGCCACTTCTACACTAACCTATATACATATACATATATATATATATATATATATATATATATATATATATATATATATATATACATAGCCCTTTCTGATATGCATCACATTAACATGCAATTTTTTTACCCATTTTTTTTTACTCATATATCGGTGGTGCCGACAGGGCCACCCACCCGCGTCTGTGTCCCTAATATAGGGGGTAATTCCAAGTTGATCGCAGCAGGAAATTTTTTAGCAGTTGGGCAAAACCATGTGCACTGCATCGGAGGCATATTTAACATGTGCAGAAAGAGTTAGATTTGGGTGGGTTATTTTATTTCTGTGCAGGGTAAATACTGGCTGCTTTATTTTTACACTGCAAATTAGATTGCAGATTGAACACACCACACCCAAATCTAACTCTCTCTGCACATGTTATATCTCCCTCCCCTGCAGTGCACATGGTTTTGCCCAACTGCTAAAAAAATTCCTGCTGCGATCAACTTGGAATTACCCCCATAGTTTTCACTTGGGAAAAATATTCATCCACCTACATGACACACATGTACCAAGCACCATCAGGAGTCGGCCATGCCGACAGGGTCCCTCCCACAGCCATTTGTGGGAAGCACTCCGCTTCAGACATGCCGACACACGTGTACCAAATATGTCAGAGAGACACAGATAGAGTTTGCCAGCTCATAACCCAGCGCTTAATCAACAGTTCTGAACATTATAGAATGCCCCCAAACCTGCAGCGCTTTTATATTAAACATATATTGCACCAATTTGACTGTGCCCCCCCCCCCCCCCCCATTGCACCCTGATACATTCAGCAGTGTGAGGAAGGACCAGTGTCTCTGCAATAGAAAATGGCGCAGGATGTGAGAGCTGTGAGGGCTAAGCCCCGCCCCCATAATGGCACGCTTCAGTCCCGCTATTTTAGTTAAAATCTTTATACTGGCGGGGGTTAGGACAGTGCCCCAGCACCTATGTCCCCTGTTGCCAGTCTTATACTTGAGGTATATATGCTGCCCACGGCGCCCCCACCCACCCCCACCCCCACCCCCCGCACCCTGCACCCTGGAGTGCCTCTGAGTGTGGGAGCATGGCGCACACCGCGGCCGCTGTGCGGTACCTCAAAGCCGTCCCTGAAGTCTTCTGATCTTCTCCTACTCACCTGTCTTCTGGCTCTGCAAGGGGGGTGACAGCGGGCTCTGGGAACGAGCATCTAGGCGTACCTAGCGATCAGACCCTCAGGAGCTAATGGTGTCCTGTAGCCAAAGAAGCAGAGCCTTTAAACTCACAAAAGTAGGTCTGACTTCTCTCCCCTAAGTCCCATGAAGCTGGGAGACTGTTGCCAGCAGTTCTCCCTGAACATAAAAAACCTAACATAAAGTATTTTCAGAGAAACTCAGTAGAGCTCCTCAGTGTGCATCCAGTCTGCCTGGGCACAGATTCTAAACTGGAGTCTGGAGGAGGGGCATAGAGGGAGGAGCCAGGTCACACCCTTTGAAAGTCTTAAAGTGCCCACGTCTCCTGCGGATCCCGTCTGTACCCCATGGTTTTTGAAGTGACCCCAGCATCCTCTAGGACATATGAGAAATGGAGTCCCCCTCTCTGAGGACAACCAGCTTTTTCAGCACCATAGGGACATGTCCTCATGTAGACATCCCATGGGTCGTGACAAAATACAAACCACTTAGGACTACGCAACTTGTCCCTTTCAGGACCTCTCATTAGCAGTGGGTACCCAACAGGGGCAAGAAGCTTCATTCTAAGTGGTTTGTGTTTTTCCACGACCCATGGAATGCCACGACCAATGGAATGCCACATGAGCCCATGAGAACGTGTACCTGTGGGCTGAGTGAGTAATAAATGGGTGAATGAGGGTGTATGGTGGAGCGGTTATCTATCAAAATATTTTTACTATGGTGTCCAGTCTTTATTTTAATTTTTTTTTTTACATTTGTCAGTGGGTCCTTGATGCCCAGGCATGCAGGCACTTTTGGTTGTCCAAATGTCATGCCCTGACAGGCTTGCTGGGACCTGTAGTCCAACCTGTAAAGAACAGTATTTATTATAAATAATATTCACTATAACATATGCAGCTTTCTGCTCCTGACTGCTTCTCCTAAAGGGGGGGGGACCCTTCTTTCCTAGGGATTACAGCCCTGGAATGACCGGTCTGGAGCCGGTTGCCACTATAATTGGGGGATCCCACGCTGCGTGTCTCGGTGCTACAGTATCATCAGCCCTGGCTTATTTAAATGTACCCCTTAGCGATTACATCCATATGTACTAAGGGGGGAAAAGGGTCGTTGGAGTGCAGGCAGGCAGTAACAGAGAATATTTGGGGAAAGGAGAATGATGTTTGCTTGAACTAGTGAGATGAACATTGGTAACTCAGTGGAATTTGAGGGTTTTTTCTAAATGTTATCCATACATAATTGCAACAAATACATCTGACTATAGGTTACATTTAATCCTTCATCTAAATTATACCCCAAAAAAACATAACTCATTATCTAACTACAAAACCAGTAGTTCATTTTAGAGATGTGCAGTTCAGTTCTCCAGAAATCTGAATCCACCCAAATTTTGTGGACCGAAACTGAACCAAAACCCAGTCCAGAACTCCAGAGGAGATACAATCCAAACCGAGTCACCGATGCAAATCTTCCCAATGCTGAGAATTTGGATTTTAAATCCAAATTTTGGGGTTTAGATAGCAAAAATTACATGATTTAAGCTGTTTTTATCAATTTTTATTAATAATCATCAGGTTTTTTTTAATCGATATTTAACTGAACCAAAAACTGAATCGGAACCAAAACACTTGAGGGTGGTTTTGCCAATACCAAAAGATGATGATGATGAATTAGAACCAAAACCAAAACACGAGGGTCTGTGCACAACTCTAGTTCATTTTAATAATTGAACTTTGCTATCGATTCAGTAGACAAGACTGGGAGACAGATGCACGGAGAAAGTTCGTCAGTAAAACATGTGGGGGATATTAAGATTGCGAAGAAACTGGAACAAGTTGTGGTCCTTTAAACTATTTTCTACAAACTATTCCTCAGTTACATTTACATGTATCTATAACGTAGTGTCCTGCAGCACATACTGTAGGTCTTCCCTGTCAAGTGAACTCTGGAAAGAGGATATTCTCAGGGCTCTTGTTATATTAAAAGTAAAGACAAATACAGAAAAACAAAGAACAACAGGAAACCCATTTGTCCAGTTCTTATAAAGCTCTATACAACTGAGGATTTCCAGATACTGACAACGGCAATCTGGAAGAATTACATTGTACACTTTACTTGTATATAATAGACACACAAATCCTAAAAAGACAAAGTTTACCCAATCACAAAGGTGTGAAGATCACATACTGTCTTAACCTACAGAGATTAATAGTCCCAATATTTTGTTGCACCAAAGCTACAGATGGATTAGGCACAGAGTTTAGTTGCTTGTGATATAATAGGCAATCAAGATACTGGTAATTAATTGTATAACGCGCTGGTGGCGTTCTGTCTCTGAACAAAAGTACAGTATATTTGTTTCCTATTTATATCTACAATAATCACAAATGAACACAGAAGAATCACTCAGCGATATAATATATTAGAATACTTAAAAATGCAATAATATAGTATACATGCAGTATTGCCATATACACTACCACACATAAATAAAATCCAAAATAAATTTCTATACCAAGACCTGACAGCTAGATCATATACACAGTGATACTACCTGAGAGTGGGCTCCTGGCTGTGACCACACACCAGCACTGCTCTGCCTGCTCAGGTAGGATGCTATAACTTGTACACAGTCTCCACCTTCAGGCCAGCCTCCAGTCACTAGATAGGGTGATAGGATGGATAGGTCCAGGATTGCTCTACACATAAAGCCCACATAGCTAGATTACATGTGTCTGCTCCGCAAGAACCTGATTAACCACTTGCTGTCAGAAACAGGACAGGTGCATCATTATATACTGTGATGCATAAGGGGGGTCATTCCGAGTTGTTCGCTCGGTAAATTTCTTCGCATCGCAGCGATTTTCCGCTTAGTGCGCATGCGCAATGTTCGCACTGCGACTGCGCCAAGTAAATTTGCTATGCAGTTAGGAATTTTACTCACGGCTTTTTCTTCGTTCTGGTGATCGTAATGTGATTGACAGGAAGTGGGTGTTTCTGGGCGGAAACAGGTCGTTTTATGGGCGTGTGGGAAAAAATGCTACCGTTTCTGGGAAAAACGCGGGAGTGGCTGGAGAAACGGAGGAGTGTCTGGGCGAACGCTGGGTGTGTTTGTGACGTCAAACCAGGAACGACAAGCACTGAACTGATCGCACTGGCAGAGTAAGTCTCGAGCTACTCAGAAAATGCACAGAGATGTCTTTTCGCAATATTGCGAATCTTTCGTTCGCAATTTTAAGAAGCTAAGATTCACTCCCAGTAGGCGGCGGCTTAGCGTGTGTAAAGCTGCTAAAAGCAGCTTGCGAGCGAACAACTCGGAATGAGGGCCCAGGTGTAAGCTTATTATCTCAGTATTAGAAAACACAGGAAAATTTGATGCTTCAGAAAATTATATTTGTTTAATCACAGCAAGCGCAATAAACACAAAACAGTTGTGTCTGCTGGTTCTCAACCTTGTGGGAGGACCTCATAGTGTACTGTATACAATTCCACCATTCTCTGCGGGGCTGGAACTCAAGGTCGACACCACTTAGGTTCGATACAAATGTTCGACACACCTTAGGTCGACACCAGTAGCAGATCTTGAGAGGGGCAAGCAGGACTTTTGCCCGGGGCGCCACTGTCCCGAGGGCGCTGCCGCCATCTCAAGGGTGCTGCCGCCGTGGCAAGATCCGCTACTGGTGCCGTTGCCGTGCGGTGCGCGATGACATCATCACGCACTGCACGGCATTGTGGGAGCGGCCATAGACGCTAGAGGTCATAATTGACCTCTAGTGTCTGGGCGGTGCTATGGGAGAGACGTCATGAGATCTCTCCCATAGATCCGAGGAGCGGCACCGGCGGCCAGAGACGGAGGGAAGCAGCGGTCGGGAAGCAGGAGCGGGGATGGTGAGTATCTTTTTTTTTTTTTTTGATAAGCGGCGCTACTAGCAGCACAGTATTGGGGGCACAACTACTGAGGGCACAGTACTGAGGGCACAGCTACAGGGGGCACAACTACTGAGGGCACAGCTACAGGGGGCACAACTACTGAGGGCACAGCTACAGGGGGCATAACTGTGACCACGCGCCTTCCCCATGAAGCCATGTCCCTATTTTTTTACGCGCGCCTACTGCGCGCACTAACCCTGTTTCGTCTATTGGGGGGGTACGCCAAAGGAAACTTTCACCCTGGGCACCACAAGGTCTAGCTACTTTTAGCAGCCGTGCAAACGCATAGTCGCCGCCCACGGGGGAGTGTATTTTCGCTTTGCAAGTGTGCGAACGCGTTTGCAGCCTAGCGGAATGAAAAAGTTTTTTGCAGTTTCTGAGTAGCTCTGGACTTACTCAGCCGCTGCGATCACTTGGTGCAGGAAAGGCGGACTTCTCAGTCAGGCGCCATCTTTTTTGTCGTGATGGAATACACCTGAATGAGTAGGGGGCAGCGGTGCTGGGGGGAAGGATGGTTAGAAGGTTGGAGGATATTTTAAACTAGTTGCCTGGTGAGAGGGTTTAGCAAGAAATCACGGGTCATTCAGTAAGAATAGCAAGGGTGGCATTAGTGAACAAAACGGGGGAGGAGTAGGGGGAGGAATAGAGCAGACGGCAAGGGTAGTAACATGGGAACTAAAAAGGGTTTTATAGAAGAACAGTAACCAATGACGATTACGGGTCATCTTTGCTACATAAGAATTATGATGTCCCTACCATAAGGGAAAATACATATCTCAATTGTATGTATGTAAATGCTAGAAGCCTTACAGGTAAAAAGGGGAACTAGAAATCCTCGCAGCAAGCAAGGAATATGATATTATAGGCATTACTGAAACGTGGTGGGACGAATCTCACGATTGGACAGTCAATCTAGAGGGTTACACGCTGTACGGGAGAGACAGACTAAATAAACGGGGTGGAGGGGTATGTCTTTACGTAAAGCCATTTCTAAAACCTGTTATTCAGGAAGATATTCAAGAAGGGACTGTACATACCATTGAGACGTTATGGGTAAAGGAATAAAGAAGTATTTATTGGGGTTATGCTACAGGCCGCCTGATATTAATGTGTCTGACGAGAAATTGTTACTGAATCAAATTGAAAGAGCAGCAGGAGTAGGAGACATAGTAGTGATGGGAGATGGGAGACTTTAACTATCCCGAGATAAACTGGAAAATCAATTCATGTGACACTGCTAGGGGCAATATGTTTTTAAACACACTAAATGATAATTACTTAGTTCAATTAATCGAGGAACCAACTAGGTACAATGCAATCCTAGACCTGGTATTAAGTAACAATGGGGAATGGACATGATGAATGAAGCGTTAAGGGACATTGATTGGGAAATTCTGTTTCAAGGAAAAAATACTACAGAGAAATGGGATGTATTAAAATCACTGCTAATTAATAATACTCATAAATTTATTCCCACCAGCAGCAAAAAAAGGAATAAAAATCCCAAACAAATGTGGTTTAACAAAAACATAAAGGATTTAATGGACAAAAAAAGACGAGCATTTAAAAAATACAAATCTGAGGGGGATGCGGAGTCATTCCAGCACTATAAAAACTGTAACAAAATATGCAAAAAAGGAATAAGAGCGGCTGAAGCAGAAACTGAAAAACTAGTAGCAAAGGAAAGCAAAGCGAATCCTAATTTTTTTTTAAAGTACATCAACAGCAAGAGACTAAAGAAGGAGAGTATAGGCCCTTTAAAGGAGAAGAGGGGAGTCTTAATCAAAAATGATAATGACATAGCAAACAAACTAAACAAGTTTTTTCAACGGTATTTACCAGAGAGGACCAAATGCTGGGTCTAACACAAAATCTCAACAAAGATAATGTCCCACTGCTAAATGCTTATTTATGTGAGGAGTTAGTCTGTGACCGATTAAAAAAGTTAAAGATTAATAAGTCACCTGGTCCAGATGGAATTCACCCGAGAGTTCTTATGGAGCTGCACAATGAACTAGCAAGACCTCTATTTTTGATCTTCATGGATTCGGTTAAATCGGGTATGGTTCCAAAAGATTGGCGTATAGCGGAGGTAGTGCTGATATTCAAAAAGGGATGCAAAGCTGAACCAGGTAATTATAGTCCAGTTAGTCTTACATCTATAGTGGGGAAAGTATTGGAAGGTATTCTAAGGGACAGTATTCAAAATTTCCTTGAAACAAATAAGTTCATTAAAAGGAACCAACATGGATTTGTGAAGGACAGATCATGCCAAACCAACTTACTTGGCTTTTATGAAACAGTAAGTGCGAACCTTGATCAGGGTAAGGAGGTGGATGTAATCTTTTTAGACTTTGCCAAAGCTTTCGATACTGTACCACACATGCGTGTTATCTATAAGCTACAAGAAATAGGGCTAGGGAGCACAATATGCACTTGGATTAGTAATTGGTTAGATAATAGGGAGCAGCGCGTTGTGGTCAATGGATCATTTTCAAATTGGACTAAAGTACTAAGTGGTGTGCCACAAGGGTCTGTACTTGCACCACTTTTGTTCAACATTTTCATAAACGGCCTAACAGTAGGTCTAGAGAGCATGGTGTCAATTTTCGCAGACGACACCAAATTGTGTAAGGTTATAAATACGGAGGGGGATGCTGAGTCTCTTCAGAACGACTTTACTAAACTGGAAGCATGGGCGGCAAAATAGAGAATGAAATTCAACACAGACAAGTGTAAGGTAATGCACTGTGGGGGCAAGACCAAAAATAACACCTACATACTAAATGGGGTAATATTAGGGGATTCTGTACTGGAAAAAGACCTAGGGGTTCACATAGATAACAAATTAAGCAGCAGTACCCAAAGTAGGAGTGCAGCAAAGAAGGCAAATAAGATATTAGCATGCATAAAATGGGGAATTGATGCAAGGGACGAGAGTATTATACTCCCATTATATACTGTAAATCACTAGTGAGGCCACATCTTGAATACTGTGTGCAATTTTGGGCACCATATTACAAAAAGGATATCCTGGAGCTAGAAAAGGTTCAGAGGTGGGCGACCAAACTAATCAAGGGCATGGAGACCCTGGAATACGAGGAAAGGCTTGCAAGGCTAGGCATGTGTATTTGGAAAAGAGGAGACTTAGGGGGTAATTCTGAGTTGATCGCAGCAGGATTTTTGTTAGCAGTTGGGCAAAACCATGTGCACTGCAGGGGAGGCAGATATAACATGTGCAGAGAGAGTTAGATTTAGGTGGGTTATTTTATTTCTGTGCAGGGTAAATACTGGCTGCTTTATTTTTACACTGCAATTTAGATTGCAGATTGAACACACCACACCCAAATCTAACTCTCTCTGCACATGTTATATCTGCCTCCCCTGCAGTGCACATGGTTTTGCCCAACTGCTAACAAAAATCCTGCTGCGATCAACTCAGAATTACCCCCTAAGGCTAAGAGGGGACATGATCAACCTCTACAAATATATAAGGAGTCAATACACAGAGCTTGGGAGGGACCTGTTTTCTATAAGATCAGCACAGAGGACACGTGGTCACTTGCTTAGGTTAGAGGAGAGGAGTTTCCGCACATTGAGGTGAAAAGGTTTTTTCACAGTAAGGACAATACGTGTTTGGAATTCCCTGCCTGAGAGAGTGGTAATAGCGGACTCAGTCAACACCTTTAAGAATGGGTTAGATAAATTCCTATTGGATAAAGATATTCAGGGTTATGGTGCGTAGTCACGCATTATAGTTAATATAACTAGTCCTAACATAAAAATAACTAGTCCTATAATAGGACTGCATAGGAGACCACAAATAGGTTGTCTTTTTTCAACCTTAGTTACTATGTTACTTCAGTCTTTTTGTTGCCGGAATTGATGTCAGATACCCGCCCTGCAAACGCTTGGACACGCCTGCGTTTTTCCAAACACTCCCTGAAAAAGATCAGTTGCCACCCACAAATGCCCTCTTCCTGTCAATCTCCTTGTGATCGGCTGTGCAAATGGATTCTTCAATAGATCCATCACCAAGCAACGATACGCTTTGTACCTGTACGACGCGCCTGCGCATTGTGGTGCATACGCATGCGCAGTAGTAACCTGTTCGCTGCGCTGTGAAAAACGTCAGCGAGCGATCAACTCGGAATGACCCCCAATGTGCACCCAGGTTCCGATGTGTCAGCCCGTTGGGCTGGCATATCGTCTGGGTACACATCGCTCCAGTGTGTACGACTGGGTACACATTGCTCCAGTGTGTACCCAGCTTTAGTATTGATGAAGAAAAAAGGCCTGAAGCCATTCATGTATAGATATATATATATTTATTAATACAGGATTCATAACTTGAAGAATGGTGTCCTTTTACAGTTTGACTTCAGTCGCGCCAAATAATCCCTCATGGTGCGCCAAGTCTCAGGCGACCGGGCTGCACTGAGCGTCTTTCTCACTCACAATGTGTGTCTTATTCGCATAAATAAAACACCTGGGAGCAACAAAACTACATTGCCAGATGACACTGATCAATTTGATGTGTGACATTTGTACATCTGTGTGCGACTGAGTGTGAATTTGTGCAAAAAGGGCTGTGGTGCGATTGACTGTTGCATTTTCTCACGCCAAATTCCACTGTGCTTAATCTGCGACTTTGTACGTGTGTAAAACCAATTCCTGTGCGGCTAACGCCACAGCCCAGCGGCTCTAGTACACTGCGGTGGGCCTGATCCAGAGTGACCGCAAGTCGGGTTGGAGCTGCGGCTTTGGTCGCAGCAGATGTGAGAAGTTATGCAAATGCTGCAGGAGCCCTCTTTTGTAATGAGACGTCCAAACATGGTTTATCAGATCCGCCGCTTGAGACGTCCAAACATGGCTTATCAGATCCGCCGCTTGAGTGCGCAGATGCAGCATCGTCTGAAACATCGGTCTCACCATCGGACCTCAGAGGAACCCTATGGTTTCCTGTGACAGGCTACTGACAACAACTGACACTGACACTGGTATGTTTTTACAGACAATGAGCTGTTTCCTTTGGAATTACGCAGAGAGAAGCCACTGCAATTTCACTTCCGGAGTCAAGGCACATTCATTGGCTGGAAGCTCCTCATTGTCATTGGCTGTAATTTCTGATGTTTCCACTCAATTGCATTTTAGGCAGCGGTGCAAGTATGCGGGTATGCTCGGGTACGGAGCACCCTTAAGAATTTGGCAGCGGGTACGCAGTACCACCTGCCACACACTTTGCTATTACCACAATTATAATGTGCCACATACGGATGGGTCCATGTTTATCTTGACCTTTAATAGGATTAACTGAGACTGGGCAGTCGGACTTAATCCCCTGCTGTATTGTTCTCTGTATTGTATAAATGAAGGATTTATGTCAATAAACCATGTTGTGCCTATGTGCAGCAAACTAGCCAGGATAACCGTGGACCCAAGCAGCAACAAGATCATGGTGCTTGGCAGCATGACGGCTCCTCCCACGTTGTCAGGGTTACTGGGAGTGCAACAGTGGCTGTATTTTCCTGTTATAATGGAGGCATTACTGTATATTGTTATTAAATTGGGGGCATTACTATATATTTCTATTATACTGGAAGTGGGTGTGGTATTGAAAGTCGACAGTAACTAGGTCGACAATGTCTAGGTCGACCACTATTGGTCGACAGTAACTAGGTTGACAGGGTGTCTAGGTCAACAGGATCTTTAGGTCGACATGTTCTAGGTCGACAGGTCAAAAGGTCGACATGAGTTTTTAATGTTATTTTTGTGTCGTTTTCTTCGTAGAGTGACCGGGAACCCTAATTAGTGCACCGCGTCCCCTCGCATGGTGCCTTCGCTCCGCCACCGCTTTGCTCGGCACAGATTACCGTTCCAATCGTAGTCCACGTGGATCGTTAAGTATGAAAAGGTTCAAAAAAAGAAAAAAATTGTGAAAAACTCATGTCAATCTTTTGACCTGTCGACCTAGAACATGTCGACCTAAAGACCCTGTCGACCTAGACACCCTGTCGACCTAGTTACTGTCGACCAATAGTGGTCGACCTAGACATTGTCGACCTAGTTACTGTCGACTTTCAATCCAGATCCCACTGGAAGTATCACTATATATTTCTATTATACTGGAGGCATTACTATATATTTTTAGCCTTGCCTCCAGATTCCTCCTAAAAAAGGGGCTGTCGTGTGGCCACGCCGCTAGTGTCATGCAGCCTCTCCCACTAGCAGCATGTGACCACGCCCCCTCACAACACATGACCACGCTCATTTTTTCGGCACTCAGTACCACTAAGAAAATATTTCTACTTGCACCACTGATTTTAGGCCTCTCAATCATGGAGATCGGGATCTAGTGGCTATAGACATACTCTTTTAGTCAGAGCGGCGAAACTACTGATAACACCAAAACATCAGGTACAAGCAAGAGAGATAAAATGAAAGAGAGATTAGGAAGAGGGCAGACATGAAAGAGAAAAGGTATTATTTTACAAAAAATGTTTCAATAAACAGAGAAATAGGGGGAGCAGAAGAGGGAGACTCTGGTCTAGATGCATCATTGCGTGGAGAGTGATAAAACAGAGAGAGGAAAAGTACCAGCCAATCAGCTCCTATCTGACATGTCACAGGCCCTGTTTAAAATATGACAGGAGCTGGTTGGCTGTTAGTTTATCACTTTCCATTTTATCACTCTCCAAGCGATGATGCATCTAGCCCTCTGAGTCCCATTCATAATTTGCAGACGGAACCTTGTGTGCTGACATAACTTGTGTCTGCTCGCACTGCGTAGAGCTGCAAGGTTCTTCTCACAGAGTCACCCGCATTGTGCACAACGTAAATGAATCTGTCCCCATACTGACAATTCAATTATCTGTGTGGATCCGTAGCACCCTTGTGCATTGTGTTTCTGCACACATTGGGGGTAATTGAATTGTTAATGCCCTCCCAATCTCTGTCTAAAGTAAAGGAAATCAGGGGGCGCTATTAAAGTGTTGTTGTTTTCTGTACGGGCTGTTCACGCCCTGCAGTGCCGGATTTAACTGTGTCAAACTTCTAAACCTGACTGAAGTGCTGGGCGCGATGCAAAAAGTGCCATTTGGGCACCCAAATAGGTCTCTTTTTTCACATTTCTGCTCACCAACACATGGGGAAGCTGTGCAGGCACAAATGCCAGCAGCGGCAGTTGTTCGTGACCGATAGGAACAACAATTGAATTGCTCCGTGGGGCACCCGGCACTGACAGCCGTCAGTGCAAACAATGGAAATCCCTCATTACATGCAATTACAGTAATGAGGTGAAAAACTAAACATTACTTTAAATCATAACGTGAGCCTGTGGAGAATTATCAGCTGCTACGTATAATTTTAGAGAATGCACTTTAAAAATGTTACATCAACACTGATTGGTTGCCATGGACAACTTCTCCACTGGCTCACTGCTTCATGAATAGACCCCTCAAAGTGAATTGCATATTTTTAAGTGTTTCACCCAGCCAAAATTGGAAGAAAATAAGCCAATCAGTTCAAACATTCCACCCAACCACATCCACCTCTGTGTAAGCTCCGCCCTTTCAAGGTCCTCAAATAGTGACGTCACAGTGATATTAAGATAGTTTTTGTGAGGCATGCAATGGGTTAAGGCAAGGGTGACAATAAGTTACTTGGAAGAGTCGAATATAGCACAGAGGGTGATCTTTATCAATGCATGGTGAGAGATAGGGTTTCATTTATCATTGTATATTTACGACTTAATCCCTGTTAATCCACGTTTTCGGGAGATAACCGTAAATATTAAGTATCCCAATACCTACTGCGATCCCTCCATTCCCACCAGCAACTGCGTCCGCCATAGGTTTCAACACACCGCATATGTAGTTCCAGAGGGTTCCATCTGAACCCTCAGCTGGAAATGACTGCTGTGCATGCACATAAGACGGCAGTACTTACAGCACATAGTAGGGATGGGCTCCTTTCAGAGCCCCTGTCCCTGCGGGTGCATATTAGTACATTCATCCAAAGTAATCGCATATTGCAATGCAATCGTGGGTAATAATATCCTACCTAGATTGCATTGATTGGGGTCTGTTCATGAAGCAGTGTTTGAAAAATGACAGGAGATGAGTGGCGAGTACTTTATCTTGCTACATTATGGGTCTAATTCAGACCTGATCAGCCACCCTGACATGCGGGGGGGACACCCAGCACAAGGCTAGTCCGCCCCGCATGTGTGGCCCTCCCACTGATGCACAGGTACAAAAGCATCGCACAGCGGCGATGCTTTTGTACCTGAAGAGTAGATCCCTACCAGCGCAGCTCCTGGCAGGAAGCTACCCATCGCTCTCCGGGTCACAGCAGCTGTGTGTGACGTCACGCAGACTCCGCGGCGCGCCCCCGGCACAGTCCGGGCACGCCTGCGTTGCCCGGACTGCGCCCCCAAAATGTCGTCCCAATGCCGCCGACCCGCCCCCTCCCGCCCAGCGAACACCTCTGCCTGTCAATCAGATCAGGCAATCAGGTCTGAATTAGGCCCTATATCTCTCCATACTTTGCTATCCCTCCCCCACAATCACATGCACCCATTAAAATATCCATACCGATGACAATAGCATAAAATATTTTTACATCACTAGTATTGAGTATTTTGGACTTGGTTTCGGCACGCTTCTCTAACAATTGCAGTTCTTTGGTAATAGCCTGTGAGAGTTCAGCTATTTAGCCATCGGATTCAAAGCGGTAATAACTGTAAGGCAAACCCAACCATTTATTGGTATCTGCTGTGTACAGTGGGGGTCATTCCAAGTTGTTCGCTCGTTATTTTTTTCTCGCAACGGAGCGATTAGTCGTTAATGCGCATGCGCAATGTCCGCAGTGATTTCTTCGTTCTGGTGATCGTAATGTGATTGACAGGAAGTGGGTGTTTCTGGGCGGAAACTGGCCGTTTTATGGGTGTGTGCGAAAAAACGCTACCGTTTCTGTGAAAAACGCGGGAGTGGCTGGAGAAACGGAGGAGTGTCTGGGCGAACGCTGGGTGTGTTTGTGACGTCAAACCAGGAACGAAACTGACTGAACTGATCGCAGATGCCGAGTAAGTCTGGAGCTACTCAGAAACTGCTAAGAAGTGTCTATTCGCAATTCTGCTAATCTTTCGTTCGCAATTTTGATAAGCTAAGATTCACTCCCAGTAGGCGGCGGCTTAGCGCGTGCAAAGCTGCTAAAAGCAGCTTGCGAGCGAACAACTCTGAATGACCCCCAGTATTTTGTGCCTTGAGTTGATCGTGATGCGGTAGTCAGTATTATCAATGAATGCTTTATATTATTCATCTACGATGAATCATCTTGCCCGGCTCCAGTAGGTCTGGAAAAATATGAGTTTGAACAGGAAAAAAAACTTGAATAGGATTTGAACAGGAAAAAAAACAGCACAGATTCACCTAAGCGGCTATACACATATATACAGTGGGATGTAATGGAGTTCGAGATCATCGGAGGTGCGGGAAGACGGCTGATCTCAGAAATTTCTTTAAAGAGGCAATCACTTACAAGCAAAACCAAGCCTTGTAAGTGATTGTCCCATTAAAACATGTCCGAGATCGGCCGGCTTCCCGCACCTCCCTCAATCTTGGACCCAATTACATCCCGCCGCTAGTGACACATAAGACGTTGATGCTAACGAGCCTGTGGACATTGTTGAGGGGGCGGGAGGGTTTTTGTGGCACTGGGGAGCTATCGATCCTAGGGGGAGGGATAGGGGCGTATCTACTATGAAACTAAAGAAGCTTAAGCTTAAAGGCCCCTGATCCTGAAGGCGCCCATTTTCACCTCCTGGTTTTATGGCGGTGATTCATAGCTGATCGTAGATGTGCTAAATTTAGCACTTCTACAATCAGTTTCTCTGACATGTGGGGGGACGCCCAGCACAGGGCTAGTCTGCCCGGCATGTCAGGCCCTGATTTCCCCCCGCACGGGTGTGAAAGCATTGCACGGTGGTGATGCTTTCGCACCCGCCAAGTAGCTCCCTGCCTGCGCTGGCAGGCAGCTACCCACTGCGCTCTGGGTCACAACGACTGTGTGTAACGGCACAGATTACCGTTCCCAATCGTAGTCCACGTGGATCGTAATGTATGGAAAAGTTCCCAAAAAGATTTTTTTTTTTAAACTCATGTCGACTTTTTTCATGTGTCGACCATTTTCATGTGTCAACCATGTGTACATGTCGACCATGCCAATGTCGACCAATAGTGGTCGACCTAATGAATGTCGACCATCCAAACGGATACCCTGTGGGAGGTAGACATTAAACGGGCCGGGGAGGAGGGGAGTACTGTAACCAGACCTGTGCCCCACAGACTGTCGCCCTGTCACCCACCACTTCTGCCCCACATACTCTCTCAGGGTCGGACTGGCCCATAGGGGTACAGGTGTAGCCCACCTCTTCTTCTAGGGATCAGATTCCAGACTGTGCACTAGAAATATACATTATATTTATGTTACATTATACTGCACAGGACTATTGCTGTTGTTAAGCTGGTACATTATCATGAATGCACTAGCAGTATTTAATATATATATTTAAAAAGGGGCCCAGCCCATATACTCTTTAATGGTTAACAACAGCAATATACTGTAGAAATAGTCCTGTGCAGTATAAAGCCTCTGTGGTAGCTAGCCACACCCCCACTGAATGCTGGCCACACCCATGTGCATGGGTCCCTACTATTCGGTGAGCCCTTCATGCCCCAGTCCGACACTTAACTATCACCCCATAACCCACCACATCTGCCCCACGCAGACTCTCTCACCGTGCCAAATACCTAACCTGCCCCCACAGACAGGCTAGTGAGAAGGGGCTCATTATACAGTATGGCCCATTTTCAAGGACTCCACTCCACCACCCCACTCTTCACCATTTGGGTCTGGAGAGCCTTGCAAGGACAGCAAGGCTCTTTGGACCTTGTTGGATATAGCCCTATTGTTGCTAGTACGAAGGGGGCCCCCATAGCAGTTCAAGCTTCAGGGCCCCAAGAATGTAGGTCCGCCACTGGGGTGGGAGTAAATGCCACTAGGAATCTGTTGCTGCTGGGGTCCCTATGAACATGAGGAAGGATTGTTATTTTCAACCAAAAAAACCAACTTCATTATAAATTTTTTAAAAAGTGTTCTAAACTTAAATAAAAATAAATAAATTTCTGAGCAGTTTTTGAAATGATAATTAGGCATTTAAGGGACCTAGTTACTAAGGCTTGTATGGAGATAAAGGGCTGTATTCAATAACTGTCGCAAGCTGCCGTCTTGTCGGAAAGACGTCAGATTCCTACAGAAATAGGTCGGAAGGGGTTCCGTCCTATTCAATAGGGGCTGATTTTTCCCGACAAATTGTCGGAAAACACGTGGATCGGCGGTATAGCCGCCGATCCACGTGCTTCTGTCGGAAACGGGGCCAAATCCGATAGGTTTTGGCCCCTTTTCCGACAAACTCAATCCGACTTGAAAACAAGTCGGATTGAGGTGAGAAGACAAGTGGGTGCTGCGGGCGGCGGGGAGAGCATAGATCGGCAGCCGACGGGAGGAGCTGGCTGAGGGGGGACATGTCTTCCCCCGGCCAGGCACCTCTCTCCCTGCAGCGCCTCTTCCCTCGCCGCCGCAGACATGTCCCCACGCAGCCAGCTCCTCCCGCTGGCTGCCGATCTGTGCTCTCCCTGCCGCCCGCAGGCACCTCTCTCCCTGCTGCCAGCTCCTCCTGCCGCCGCTGATCTCTACTCCCCCCCACCGCCCAGCTTACCCCCACCGCCGTCCTACTCTCGCCCGCCGCCATCTGCGCTCCTGGCCGCTGCTGTCAGCGCATCTGCAGCCGCTGACAGCAGCGGCATGACGGGTCCTTGTGTACGGCCAAATCCAACAGTCGGATTTGGACGTGCATTGAATAGGGGTTGTCGGATCCATTCCGACAACTGCATTTCGGAATGGATCCGACTCTTATTGAATATACCCCAAAGTCGCTGGAGATAAAGTACCAGCCAATCGGCTCCTAACTGCCATGTCACAGGCTGTGTTTGAAAAATGACAGTTAGGAGCCGATTGGCTGGTACTTTATCTCCAGCGACTTTATCTCCAGCCAAAGCTTAGAAAATAGACCCCTAAGTGGTTAATGTACTAATACACATACCTCCCAACTGTCCCGATTTTCGCGGGACAGTCCAGTTTTTTGGGGACTGTCCCACCCGCGGGCCGCAGTGTCCCGAGGTGTGTGTGGGGGGGGGGGCAGTTGGGAGGCTCCTGCACTCGCTGGTCTGCTTAGCAGAGCAGCGGTGAATAGACGCTGCGCGCATGCGTACAGCGTCTACTCAGTGCAGACAGAGGGAGAGAGGGCATGCCAGCGGCTCACAGAGCGCTGGGCATGCCCCCTCAGTGATGAAACTGGGGGCGTGGCTCGCGATCGCAAGTCCTCCTGTGAAGCCACGCCCCTTTCCATAGACCACACCCCTTTTCAGGAGCGCACGCGGCTTCGCCGCGCGTGTGTCCCTGTTCACAGGCGGACAAAGTTGGGAGGTATGAATACAAATCATCAAATTTATTACAAACACCAAGCCAAATGAAAAAAAAGCCAGAAAAAAAAAGATTGCAGTTACAGCTCTCTGTCATAAAAATACACATCTTCTAATAAATGTATTAAGTTATCACTAAGTGATAAATAAAGTGTAATAATAATAATGAAATGTCACCAGACAACAACTACTGAGCAGCACATCATGTGAAGTGGGGACTGCCCTCTTTCTGACATGTGCTTGTCACCCCAGGGTACTCCATTACTAGTCGATCCCCCATTCTTGTTTCCTTATTTTATTATTTGATTATTCATTTTATGTTATTGTTTATTCCTGCCTGGAAGGTGAAACCCGTGCTGATGGGGAACAGATGAATAAACAGCAAATGTCTGTGTCAGGAGACAGTGCTGCTGTGTTGGGTGCCCCTGGTGTGGGAGGTGCCACTTGCACACACTGGTCTGTCTGTCACACATTCAGGTAGTCCACAGGTGGCAGCTCACGTGGCATTGTAGGTGGGGCTGTAACTATGTTGGTGCGACATATGCCACCGCACAGGGCACCACAAGGCAGGGCGCGCTGTTCTGCAGCACCTGTCAATTTTTTGTTTTAATCAATTGCACTTCCTCCTCTTTAATCCCAGGGATCACCTGACCATCTTCCCCTCACATCCCTAAGCACCTTCAGTCACACACTCGTTTATTTTAGGCACACATTTCAAAATACTCTCATACTTCCCATACAGGAGCAAATAGCTCCATGAGTAATGTGTCAAACTGCAATATGGAAGGGCTTGGGTTTGAATCTTGGGTATGACAGTATTTTGAAATGTGTGCTTTAAATAACGTAGGAAGTGACTGATGGTCCAGGGTATGAATGCCAAGAAATGTGATTTAAAAGAAAGGATAATGTAACTAAATGACAGACAGCTCTTAAGTGAAGTACATAAATTATGGTATAAGAGGTGTCCAAATCCATTTTCTTGGGAGCGTTCTGTAAGTCTAGATGTGCTATAAAAGCATATACTGTATAGCTCAAGTGGAAAATCGTAGCAAGAGCTTTCACTGGGCACCAGGGCTCCCCTCATGTTCCCGTTTTAAAAATATCGGGCGGGGGTGGTGGTGGTGGGGGGGGTAACGCCAATGCTTTCTCTGGCTCAGAGCACAAAAATGTCCAGTTACGGCTCTGATTGTAGGTGCATGCAGTTCTATCTGCTCACATGCTTTTCCCTTAATTAATGACTCTGGGGGTCATTCTAACCCGTTTGCTCGCTGCTTTTTGTTGCAGCCGAGCGAACGGGTCCCTACTGCGCATGCGCCAGCGCCGTAGTGCGCCGGCGCATGCCAGAAGGCCGTAGCAGGGCTGCGATCGCCTCTGCCTGCCTTGCAGAAGCGATCGCTGGGCGGGAGGGGGCGGAACGGCGGCGTCTGGCCGCCGTTTCCTGGGAGCGGTCCGGCCAATGCAGGCGTGGCCGGACCGAACGGGGGGCGGGCCGCAGCGGCTGCGTGACGTCACACGCAGCCGCTGCAGGCCGGGGAGCGATGAGTAGCTCCTGGCCAGCACGCTAAAGCTGCGCTGGCTGGGAGCTACTCTTGAAGTGCAAAGGCATAGCCTTTGCACTTCTGCAGGGGGGGGGGAGGGGTGGCACTGACATGCGGGGCGGACTAGCCCTGTGCTGGGCGTCCCCCTGCATGTCTGAGTAACTGATCGTAGCGGTGCTAAATTTAGCACAGCTACGATCAACTCGGAATGACCCCCTTTGAGGGCACACTACAACTGAAAGAGTGAGTCTGCTTAATGACAAAAAGAAAAAGAGCCACACCGCACCAGGCCAGCGGTGTCGCCTCTAAGCATGCAATCCCAACACATTTTCTACTCATATATGGGTCGTAGTGCAGGTAATGTTGTCTGGCGATAACAGGTGATCACAGACAATAACTTCTTGGAGGCCACATCGTTGTAAAGAGTGGGTCCCCCTTTTTCAGATGTAGGTGCCCCTGAATTTATGGATGCAAAGTTGTGTGGAGATAGATGTTCCCCCATTCCTGGACTCCATGATTTTTCCATAGTTTAGGGCATTTTGCCTGATGATCACACTGATGACCAGGCAATAATAACTTCCATAGGCAGTTTGGAAGAGGAGACTGCCCTCTTTCTAATGTAAGTGCCCCGTCTTTCTATGTCCAGTTATGGGGGAGGTAAAGGGGCCCATTTATTAATGATTGGGTTTTAAACCAGATAATTAGAATTTCAGCAATAAATCCTTTACCACCCAAATGTATTAAAAATCACATGCTCTGATAGGAGACAGTCCCTGGAATGTGGAAAGTGATCACCTCACAACTGTCCCTCTTGACCCAAACTGCTCACTGTGAGGGTCAATGTATAAAACTTCACCACTGGCTACAAGGAGTCCACATATGGCCCTCAATAGCGTTCAGGTCCAGTGGGTAGCTGCAGGTGGACACATAGTGCCGCCTCATGGCATTTTGTTTAAGACTCTCCATAATTACATGTGTCATACAAAAGTATGACACCTCACCATAAGCCTTCAGATTATATAATGATATGAGTACCCTTAGCTACATGTCAAATCACAGAATGAAATAAACAGTTAGGCATGCTCTAGAAATCCGATCAGAAACCAGTGCAATCATAGGGGCTTTTGACCAGATTGAGCATTTTGCCTTATACTTAGGGATTTATGTGATAAGCTGACAGTTGAAGGAACCGCCATGATCATGTTGAGTTTGTCATTGAATTTAAAGTGGCAATCAGTAATAAGCAGGAACATGGGGAATGGCAACGGGCCCGGGTACTGGAGGATGGCTTGGACAATTTTTTAATAAGTACTATGCTGTGCGCTGGGCCAGAGGTAGATCTGGTTGGATGGGGGGGAGGGGGGCATAATACTTAAAGGGAGATAGAAGAGACTGCTGTTGTTCAGTGGCAACATCCGCCCTGATTCAGCCGCAGCAGTCTTCTCCAGCCGGCCAGGTGAGTTTTACCCATCACCCCCACTCAGGGCCAGCCCGAGCCTAATTTTTTGGGTAAGTGAATAGATATTTTGGCACCCCTTAGTAGAATATATAGGGGCGTAACTTCATGGGGAAGGTGCGTGGGAGTAGAATAGTACCAATTCACATTACACCACACAGTGGTGTTCACTATTCACATTACACAGCACAGTGGAGTCCGCTATTCACATTGCACAGCACAGTGGTGTCCCACTATTCACATTGCACCGCACAGTGGTGTCCACTATTCACATTACACCGCACAGTGGTGTACGCTACACCATCCAGTAGAGCCAATTATACAAGTAGAGCTGCTTATACATGTTACGCCACAGTAGAGCCCCTCATACACATTATGCCGCAGGAGAGCTCCTTATACATGTTACGCCACAGTAGAACCAAACTTATATACACCCCTAATGTACATGCACACACCTCCCATATGCATATATACACATACCCCTCCCCAGTATACAACCTCCTGTACAATATACACCTTGCCTCCTATATATACTGTAACATACCCCAAATATACACATATACAACCTCCTGCACATGCACATACCCCCACACATACAGTTTGCATATATACATCCCTAGGTGTTGTATGCACATCCACCCCAGCCAACCCCCCCCCCAATTAAGATATATACACCTATGATACAAACAACACTGCAACTCACCGAGCCACCGCAGCAGGACAGGACTGACACATGACTACAATTAATCATGGTGACATCAACCAGCCAGGCCGTCTCCGTGGTGCCGTGCTTGTTGATAGCATTCTGTACATTATTAGCATACATTAGTCTATTCATGAAGCAGTGAAAAGTGTGGAGAAGTGAGTCTGTGGAGAAGTTGCTCATGGCAACCAATCAGCTGCTCTATATAATTTTATAGTATGCAAATTATAAATGTTACTTCAATGCTGATTGGTTGCCATGATCAACTTCTCCACTGGCTCACTTCTCCACACTTTTCACTGCTTCATGAATAGACTCCATATTGCGGAAGCACCAAGAAGAGACTATGCAGCTCAGGGAAGGCGGGCAAGTGAAACATATCCTGCTCCAGGAGGGACCTGCTCGTAAGTTGCAGCCATGATTGAGTGTTGTGGACCCCCTCCCCTTCCCACAGTTGCCGGGAGCAGCAGGCCTAGGAGAGTGGGTAAAAGCCAGGCAGTAGAGACGCAGCTAGGCTATCTCCAGCATGGCTGCAGGCGGCAAGGTACAGAGAACAGTAACTGACTGTCACTGTCTGTGCAGCGCCCTTATCGTCCAGTGCTCTACGCAGCCACGTACACCGCGTATGCGTTGGCCCGCCCCTGCCCCCACCCCTTCTCCGGTGCCGGTTTCTATATCTCAGAAAGTATTAAATAAATCTCTTAGCGTTTACCTTGCAAAAACAAAATGCGCTAATGCCGGGAAATGGATTTGAAATGTGCGGACAGTTTTATGGCCCCCATACACTTGTGCGATGCCCCGCAACGCAACATTGCGGGGCGGTGCGATGAAATCACACCTGAACTGCCAAAGTGATTACCATGCGATCATGCGATAGATCGCATGGTAATCACGTGATGGGCACATCACCGCCGAGTGGGCCGGCGGGTGCCAATCGCACATTGCAGTGCGATATATTGCATGTGTTAAAAAAAAGACACATGCGATCACACTGCGATGCGTGAAATATTATGTGCAGCACATACTATCTTGAGACACGAGATTCGACCAGCGTGCCCGCGCAAGGTACCGAAAATGTGCATACAATCCTTCGATTTCTCTCACAGAGGCGGTCGAAATCGAAGGTTAGCACTGATTATCTCACAAGTGTATGGGCACCATAAGAATTGGAAGGTTGAAACATCCTTACTCAACTCTACATTGCAGTATTAAATTAAACATGTCTGAGTTATATGCAAAATCAGGCAATATTTTCCCCGCATTGTTAGTCCAGGTGACTCCTGAAGCTACATCAGCCTCACAATGTTACCACGCAGGCCCATGCTGCACTTTTTATTTGCACATTAGTATTGTACATAGCAGTATATTTTTAGAAAGGCTTTGCTGCATTGCTAATCTATACACATACACCATCCCACATGTCCTTTGACATGTAGCAAAAATATACATTTACAAAACGGCACTACAGTAGAGATGTGTGAGTTCAAATTTACTCGGTTCTTTTCCCAAACTAGCGCAAGTTCAGATTTATCCGGATTTACCTTATTGGCTATCCAAGACATGTGAGAACCAATAGCCAATAAGATGCCGTTTTTGAGTACCGAGTAAGTCCGAACTCACCCTTCTATACACTATAGTATTTTAGTTAGAGATATTCTCTATAGTATACATAATATAACTTCTCTCATCACACATAATACTGACATTTATTCAGGTTTTTCCCCATAGAGAGAGAAAGCTTCTTTTTTTTTTTTTTTTTTTTGTGAGGGGGGTATTTAATGGACCATGTACAACTGAAAACATGCCCAAATCAGGAATTATTACTGCCATCTTGAAATAACATACTAACAGACGTTTTTTGACGTCCTTTTTTAGAAACATATGTCAAAAATCATCTGTCAGTAAATGTGGGATATAGGGGTATATTATTTACTAAAAATCAATCTGGGTCGATTTTTGGTCAATATTTGGTCGATGTTGTATTGTAGGGTCTAAATCTCACATTTACTAACAGATGATTTTAAAAAAAAAATGTAAACAATGTTAAACATCATCTGTTAGTAAATGTGTGATTTAGACCCTGAAACACAAAATCGATCAAAAATTGACTAAACATTGACCAAACATCGAGCAAAATCTACTTTTAGTACCCCCTGCAGTCCAGTTCTACCCTACAGTCTGAACTGTGAAATTGTTGCTCCAGCCCAGGGTACCACGACCCCTTTGTATGACATGACCTCTTAGATGCAAACATCTACAAAGCCCTTTTAATGTGTGTCATCTCAAATACCCCCTAAAGGGGGAGATGTATCAAACCTTGGAGAGAGACAAAGTACCAACCAATCAGCTCCTAACTGCCATTGAAAAATAACAGGAGCTGATTGGCTGGTATTTTATCTCCATTTACTTTAGCTCTCTCCAAGGATTAGTACATAGACCCCTAAGTTTGAAAAATGACAAATAGAAGCTGGTTGGTTGGTACTCTTTCCTCGGCTTGATACATCTCCCCCAAAGTATTTTCACTATAAAAAACGTAATACTCAATTTAATTTGTTTTATATTACTTTTACTCTTTACTACTACTTGTAACTGTGATTTTGATTGTCTTAATGTATCGTAACAGCCGGAAGCACTTGCATCTGTCCCTTGCAGCACCTGTTCCACAGGCTGAGACACCCTGCCCTATCAGATATAGCACACATTAGAAGATAACTTGCCTTTGTTTAGGTCTCTCCCTGGAATGAGACCTGTCCCGGGAGCCGGCGCCGGATCGTGCCTCTGTGTGAGGCACAAACTCCCGGCTCCATCTCCTGGTGCTGGGTCTGACAGTCATTGTACGATTGGGAGCAGAGAAAATAAAGTACCTTAGGAGAAAAGGAAAGTGAACAATGACATACAGCAATGTGAGGAAGGCCTGTGGTCCCCAACAAGCAAAGCAGATGTAGAAGAGTTAAACAGAAAAAGATGCATACAATGTTTCATGACCTTGTCTGACAGGCACAATGATACTGACGCTGCATTTTCTATCCCCCCATATATCGCTGACTTCCTCCCCCCTAAATCCAGCTGTGTGTCATCTGAGGACGACTCCGGTTTCTGCAATGAGAGCTAGTCAGAAAATCAAGGGTCAGTACAGGGACCTTTTGCCGTGTAGACACTTTAGTTTGTTATCGGTCCAACAAGAATGACCTTTTCTAACAGGATCCATGAACTCAGACAGAAAGCAGAAAGTATCAATAATGATGCAAAACTGAGCCCCAAACTGTTCTTCTGCATGTAATAGAGTCATGAAGAGAGAAGGACACTCACCCTGTTACAAGTAGCAGCCTTACACCCCCATATCAGCCTCCGTCACTGTATCATGGTGACAGTGTCTTGATACCAAAGCAGTCCAGTGTTGCTTTAAACTCAGCACACCTGTCTTATCGAAGACTTTCTGCTGTGCTGCAATCAGCTTCCTTCACTCTATCTCTCTGCCGTTCTTCCTTCCTTCCTTCCTTCCTTCCTTCCTGGCTGCTTCTACTCCCTGTGGTCCCATCTCCCGCTGGCAGAATCAGTGTTGGCACTGCCTGAGGCACAGCACCCTGTGTCATAAGTACGAGCTGAAGATTCTGGAGACAACATAAAGGCAACAGCAAAATGAATGAGCATTTAGAGACAAAGAGGAGATAAGCAGACAATGAAATGTAAATGATTATTTTCACGTTAAAGTTTTTATTCAACTTTTTGAAACTAATGGGCACATTTATCAATGAGTGATACATTTCACTGTGAGTGATAAATTGCACCAGCCAATCAGCTCCTGTCATTTTTTTCAAACACAGGTTGTAACATGGCAGTTAGGAGCTGACTGGCTGGTGCAATTTATCACTCACAGTGAAATTTATCACTCATTGATAAATGAGCCCATTAGATTAGCATTGAATTATGATAGGACATTTGCAAGGAATAATAGGAAGCAATGTACACACTTTCAGTTTAAAAAAACAAAGAACAACTCATGAACTCAGGTGTATTAGAGCAGAGGTTCTCAAACTCGGTCCTCAGGACCCCACACAGTGCATGTTTTGCAGGTAACCCAGCAAGTGCACAGGTGTATTAATTACTCACTGACACATTTCAAAAGGTCCACAGGTGGAGCTAATTATTTCACTTGCGATTCTGTGAGGAGACCTGCAAAACATGCACTGTGTGGGGTCCTGAGGACCGAGTTTGAGAACCTGTGTATTAGAGGAATCCTACAGATTCACAAAAATAAGAGTTGTCATTTTTGAAAACGGTCCCTAGCTTTATGTGCATGTCTGTGTGCCCGTCATATCTAATTCACACACAAGGCAAACTACAGCAGTGGATAAGGACACAATGGAACGATTTATAGTTTGACACATTTTGAAACCCGAGGGGCTGATTCTTTCCAGCCATTGGAGTTTCTATAATGGGTGCAATGTGTGCGGTGCACACAGCCCCTGTGTCCAGGGAGGGCCTACACCGCACTCATTGCACCCATTTTAATATTTACCTTTCCGGAGTCCAGCATTGGGCGCTGCTATTGCGGCAGAAATCACCTCCAAAATGGGCGCTGCGCATGCGCAGTAGCCAAATTGGTCTCCAGATCATGGAGGGCGCCATGTTTCCGGAGACCTGCGCATGCGCAGTAGACTCTGGCACAATGCCGGAGTCTGCAGCACCACACAGAGGAGGGGGCCCACCTGCAGGTGCACACGGGCCCCCTCCTCTGTTGCAACGTCCCTGTTTCCAGCTCCAGGTTCTGTCGGAATCTCGTGCGATCTGCGGCTGTGCAGATATCCAGGAATTATGGTGCAGAGGTCGTGTTTGTAGTTTTGCTTACACCACCCAGGGCTGGTGAGCTATTGCAAGTGATGTTTCTCTGCTTGGATGTCTGACTGAACCTGATGGCAAAGTGAATTGCCCCTGTCAAAGTCAAAAATATTACATAGAGAAAACATCCAAACTCCTCATATTATCAGTTGCTATGCTTGCGAATATGCGCAGCGAGCACAGCAATATATGGTAGCATACGCACTCACACAGACATGCCACAAAGATATATTCAGCACATATTTCATACAGCACATAAATTAAACATATCAAGTACTAGACATTATAAGGTTTTAAATTATATAATGGAGTATAACGTCATGTATGTGTATTGTTGGAGCGGAGCAAGATGGACATGTCGTGCTTGGTGTCAAAGTAATCAGATTAATGAGTGGATTGATTTGATACCGGTGGTTAGATTGAAGCACATTGCAATGAGTAGTTATGATCAAATGTAGGAATATAAAGCCACAATTCTACTGGCAACAAAGAACATTCCAAAAAACAGCATGTGTGGCCAGGAAACCAGAGGCCAGTCCCTATGATGTCATCTTCAAGGCTTGCATGTGAACTGACCAATGACTCATTATGAATGAGAAAGTTCCCTCCCCTGGACCAATAGCGGAAGACATGTTATCCCCCAACATACACAGTGTATAGCTGATCCCAGAGACAAGAAGTTTCTGTTTTGCTGATACTGCTGTGAGCATTGAGGGAGAGCTAAAGATGGAGGAGATGGAGCGTAGTGAGCATGAGACAGGGAGATGGTAATTGTATGCTGGCCATGACTGTATGAATTCTCTTGTAACAATTGCTTCCTATGAAAATGTACTCTGTAACCATATATATACTGTACATGTGATATATTGTATACATATCCTTTTAATATCAAATATATACATCAATGAGCTTTGGAACTCATAAATGTGTGCGTGTACTTGTTTTCTCTTAAAGGATGTAGTGTTTGCGACGTACAGCGCACATTTATCGTATATGGTAATAAGATGCGCCTTGCGTCAACAACATATATTAGCGCTGGCATTTTAAATATTTTATTAGAAATAAATCTGACTCTTACACCCCAAGGGGCTGATGATGAGCTGATCCTACAGCATAGGGTATACTGCATGAATTTGCACCGCTCAACAAATGAATATATACATTTTCTAAGTATCAAACCTTACAACCGGAGAAACGGGAGGGAAGGGGCATTCTCATGTGGCCAAAGTTCAGTAGGGCATGTTAACGCAAATGCTAACATTGCAGACCAGCATGTATGCATATTGTAGATATGCCTATTACAGATCTCCAAACCTTCCTGATTTTGGCGGGACAGTCCTGCTTTTGAGCACTGCATCCATAGACTATGGAGAGGCACTGGGGTGCAGTTTAGCTGCTTGGGAAACATCCGGCATAACCCCAGCAGCTTGGGAAACACTGTGCCAGCCCCCAGCATGATGAAAAATGGGGGCGTGACACATGATGTGTACACAACTTTGCTAAGAGCACCAAACTGTACCCACATTTTCAACAAGTGTAACTCTCACAGACTTAAGGGCCCCCATTTTTTTTAACTTATGAAACCTCAAGCCTGATTCTGAGTCAGACCTATCCACAGATGGATGCATCTTACAGATTTCAGCTCACTACACATGCGCCAAGAAAGGAATAAATAACTGCATAAGGTAATGCTATAGCATCAGTTCATACAATGAAAACGCGTTTACTGCTGTGATTTTTGTAGAATGCAGCAGGAAATGTTAAGCGGGAAAAAATACAAAAAGAGTCAATGTACATGCAGAGTGCTATGTTGGGAACCTTTATTTTCATCTCCTGGCTTCCTCTGCTGCGGATCAAGGTTGAAAGTTCTCTTGTTATGGGGTGCAGGCCTCCTGAACGGTCCCGATGTGAGAGGTGCGGGGGCCTGCGGGTGCGTGCGTGTTGGTGCCTGCTGCCGTGCAGGTGTAGACGCGGTACTCACCAGGCGCCGCTCTCTCTCACCTTCAGGTACCGGAACCTTCAACGGACCTGGAATTCTTCAGTCGGATCCGGACACGGCGATTCCCTCTTGGAGCTGACCGTCGACCGAGCTGAGGAGAGAATGGTTTACATCAAAGGGGGTATCGACCCTTCTTCCGCTGGAACAGGCGATACCCCAGGGGTGGCCGCGACCTTCACCGGTTGGGCGAATGGTCATCACCGGCACAAAGCCTCAGCCACCCAGATTTCACACACTCGCGCTTTCGCACGTAGTGTGATGAAAAGGATTCTCACGTCCGTGAGCAATCCCGACTCCGGCGCTCGGGGACAAACAAGGGACAAACGCACACGAATGCTACTCACCGTCACAAGTCTTGCACTCCGATCTTCTCCACTTACAGGTCCCTGTAAGGAGGCAAAGAGAAACAGCCGTGCAGGGCCTAACTCTACCCTAGTGTCGCACCCTATACTATCTACAACGGCAGAGCCCTCAAACTAGCTCTGTGGGTGTGGTGCAACATAACTAGCACAAACCTCATAACAGCAATTTGCCCTGCACGGTAACCACACACATCGGAATACAACTTAACACGGTGTTGTCCCTTTATCTACCCGACTCAGAACACCCCGTAGTGGGGGCCGCACAGCTCACCCACCTAATTACCTCAGGGTGGTCTGGGCCTAGCGCCCAGGGCCACCTGTACTCACCTCGGGGAAAACACTGCTTCGCTGGGCCTAGCGCCCCCTAACTGCACATCGGCCGGAGGCCTGACTTCGCCCACGGGCCTAGCGCCCGCCTAACTTGCTGCCCGTTGGGTGACCTGGGCCTTGTGCCCAGGGTCACCTTAATATTCCCTAATGGCCAAAATACACTAGGGCCTAATGCCCTCTAATGCCCCACAGGCCTAGTGCCTGGCTTGTGCCCCGGGCCTAGTGCCCGCCTAACTGGTGCCCGTTGGGTGACCTGGGCCTAATGCCCAGGGTCACCTTATCTGTACCTACTTGGCCACGGGCCAGGAGGGCCCGACTATATGCCCCCACGGGCCAGGAGGCCCGACTCAATGCCCACGGGCCGGGAGGGCCCGACTCAATGCCCACAGGCCGGGAGGGCCTGACTGTGCCCACGGGCCTATTGCCCGAACACCCGGTGGTCTAGGGAGGGGCGGGTACAGGGGCGCCTGATAAGGGCCTACCTGACCCGCTGGGAGAGGCACCAGGGGGGAGCTTCGGCAGCCCTTTGCTTCCCACCCCTGGTGACCCCTCCGGCGCTGTTCTTTAATCTTCGGCCGCTGGCCCGTCCTGGCCAGCGGCGCCGCCGCCGTCGCGCCGCGTCCAGCCGCCGCTGGACATCTTCCTTTCCGAGCCCGTCTTCTTTCTTCGCGCTCTTCTGCGCGCCCGCTCTTTTCCGCTCCCGCCCGTCGTCTCTTCTGCCGCTCTTCGGCGCGGCCTTTTCTTCACGGTCCCGCCCGGCGTCTGACGTCAGACGCCGGGGGCGGGGCCTATGACGCGGCGAGCGCCGATTGGCTCGCCGCGTCCCTCTCTGATTGGCTGCCGCTCCGGGAGCCGCGATTGGCTCCCGGAGGGCGCCAAGATTCAAACGCCGCGGACGGCGCTTCTGATTGGCGGCCCGAGCGGCGCCAAGTTTAAAGCGCCGCCGCGCCGCTCTCCGCCGACAGCCTGGTGCAGGGAAACATCCGATCCCTGCACCAGGCACCCGCCGCCGCACACTCCGCGCTGGGGACAGACAAGCTGCCCCAGCGCTGCCCCCAGCTAGGGACCACAACATGGATGTGCCCACAGGGCACATCCTTACATTTCCCCCCCCTTTTTCCTTTGTAGTCCCTACAAAGTTCCTCACGACTTCCATTGTCCGCGGGTCAGGGAATTCCGAGGTCCTTCCGGCGAGGTTGTGTTCAAGGGTCCAGCCCGGACAGGCTGTGACCCCACATCCTTCCACCTCCAGCTCCGGGTTCCTCTTCTTCGTTCCTCCTGACCTCCATCGGTGGATCCTCTGGGGAAGTGGCATCTCCCCACGGTTGCTCAACGTGGGCCACCAAGGGGAATCTTCCTCCACGGGGACAGCAGTCCCCCACTCTTGGCCTTCCAGATCGTCTGGGACATCGTCCCTGTCTTCAGGGCGTGGTACCGACCACCACCCAACAGCGGAATCCTCCGGGGCATCCGTTTCCTCCCGGGCAACAGCCACCACATGTCGAATTTCCTCGTGGGGCATCTCCAAAGGTCCTGTGTCTTCCTCTGGAACGGGTCCTCCCACGGCATCGCGATCCTGTCCCCGTACGTCCGTCCATTTCGGTACTTCCGGCAGGTATTGCTCCAGGACTATCTCCTCCTCTTCATGGAGGGCATTCAACTGGGAGCACGACTCCACCCGATCCTGCCAGTCACTCTCGTCGGCGCTTCCGATGCCAGAGTCGTCCTCCGTCTGTTCTTGGAGAGATTCGTCGGTGGACAGCTCACCGTAGTCCGAGTCTTCCTCCGATACCTGGACTGGGGTATTATTTTCCTCCTCAGCGTACTTAGTCCTTTCCGCTGGCACCTCTGTTTCCTCAGCGTACTCCTTCGCTTCCGCTGGCATCTCTTCTTCCTCAGCGTACTCCTTCGCTTCCGCTGGCATCGTGACTTCCTCAGCGTACTCCTTCGCTTCCGCTGGCATCTCTTGGTACCCAGGACACTCCTGTTCCGCACGTCCTGGTCGTGGACGGTTCCATCGCGGGGAGATTCCGGACATCTCAGTCACTGGGTCTTCACGCTTTTCTTCGCAGCGTGGTCTCTTCACCTCCCAGTCGTCCACCTCCGCCTCATGCGGGAAAGGATTCTGCCTTACTGGGGTCACTTTCCTGGGACAGAGTAGGTCCGCGGCATCTTCCCAGGGGCACTCACTGACCGCATGTCCTGGTCGCCGACACTTCCAACAAGGGAGGGCCACTGTCAGCTTCTCCAAGACGGGTTCCTGGTCCACCTCCTTCACTGGGGAATCTTCACCCGTTGGTTCCGGCTCAGAGGAAATGGGCACCTGCGAACTAACTTCAAGCAAGGCCTTCCGCTCCATCTCCCTGGTTTCCTCCTCCCATCTCTGGACGCGACCATCCGCAATCATCCGGTCTTCATTCCACGGACAATCGGGAAGCGCATGTCCTCTCGCCTCGCAGAGCGCACACACAGGCTCTGCAGCCACCCGATCCCAAAGCTGCTGACGAGACTCCGTCATCTGCTTCACCGTGGCCTCATAGTCCGTCCCGTCTTCCGTCCATGGACATTCCAGGAGCCGATGTCGGGGATCTCCACAGCTTTCACACCGGGAATCAACCTCGTCTTCGCTCAACTCTTCGTCCCAGGGACAACTGTTGTGCTCATGCCCGTAGTTTCCGCAGAGCAAACATCGGGACTCTTTCTTCGCTTGGCCCTTCTGACGTCTTCGGTCCGCTTCCTGGACCACCTTCTTTGGGGACGTCTCTCGCCAAGTACACTCGCCGGCAAAGTGACCTGTTTGCAGACATTTCTTGCAGGGCGTCACAGCGGCCTTCTTGCGCCCCTTCTCCCAGCGCTCTTCTTTTTCCCGCTGGACCGACCGCTGCACCATCTTCAGGATGTCTGCCCCAGACACCGTCACCCAGTCGCTCTGGTCCGCACACGTCCGGGGGTGAGTCTTCTCCGGAGCCGTCCGCAGGGAGGTCTTCTTGGTGGCGTTCCACATCGTGTCCGTGATCCGGTCTCTTTGATCCTGCCGACTACGCCAAGTGTGAGAGGTGCGGGGGCCTGCGGGTGCGTGCGTGTTGGTGCCTGCTGCCGTGCAGGTGTAGACGCGGTACTCACCAGGCGCCGCTCTCTCTCACCTTCAGGTACCGGAACCTTCAACGGACCTGGAATTCTTCAGTCGGATCCGGACACGGCGATTCCCTCTTGGAGCTGACCGTCGACCGTGCTGAGGAGAGAATGGTTTACATCAAAGGGGGTATCGACCCTTCTTCCGCTGGAACAGGGGATACCCCAGGGGTGGCCGCGACCTTCACCGGTTGGGCGAATGGTCATCACCGGCACAAAGCCTCAGCCACCCAGATTTCACACACTCGCGCTTTCGCACGTAGTGTGATGAAAAGGATTCTCACGTCCGTGAGCAATCCCGACTCCGGCGCTCGGGGACAAACAAGGGACAAACGCACACGAATGCTACTCACCGTCACAAGTCTTGCACTCCGATCTTCTCCACTTACAGGTCCCTGTAAGGAGGCAAAGAGAAACAGCCGTGCAGGGCCTAACTCTACCCTAGTGTCACACCCTATACTATCTACAACGGCAGAGCCCTCAAACTAGCTCTGTGGGTGTGGTGCAACATAACTAGCACAAACCTCATAACAGCAATTTGCCCTGCACGGTAACCACACACATCGGAATACAACTTAACACGGTGTTGTCCCTTTATCTACCCGACTCAGAACACCCCGTAGTGGGGGCCGCACAGCTCACCCACCTAATTACCTCAGGGTGGTCTGGGCCTAGCGCCCAGGGCCACCTGTACTCACCTCGGGGAAAACACTGCTTCGCTGGGCCTAGCGCCCCCTAACTGCACATCGGCCGGAGGCCTGACTTCGCCCACGGGCCTAGCGCCCGCCTAACTTGCTGCCCGTTGGGTGACCTGGGCCTTGTGCCCAGGGTCACCTTAATATTCCCTAATGGCCAAAATACACTAGGGCCTAATGCCCTCTAATGCCCCACAGGCCTAGTGCCTGGCTTGTGCCCCGGGCCTAGTGCCCGCCTAACTGGTGCCCGTTGGGTGACCTGGGCCTAATGCCCAGGGTCACCTTATCTGTACCTACTTGGCCACGGGCCAGGAGGGCCCGACTATATGCCCCCACGGGCCAGGAGGCCCGACTCAATGCCCACGGGCCGGGAGGGCCCGACTCAATGCCCACAGGCCGGGAGGGCCTGACTGTGCCCATGGGCCTATTGCCCGAACACCCGGTGGTCTAGGGAGGGGCGGGTACAGGGGCGCCTGATAAGGGCCTACCTGACCCGCTGGGAGAGGCACCAGGGGGGAGCTTCGGCAGCCCTTTGCTTCCCACCCCTGGTGACCCCTCCGGCGCTGTTCTTTAATCTTCGGCCGCTGGCCCGTCCTGGCCAGCGGCGCCGCCGTCGTTGCGCCGCGTCCAGCCGCCGCTGGACATCTTCCTTTCCGAGCCCGTCTTCTTTCTTCGCGCTCTTCTGCGCGCCCGCTCTCTTCCGCTCCCGCCCGTCGTCTCCTCTGCCGCTCTTCGGCGCGGCCTTTTCTTCACGGTCCCGCCCGGCGTCTGACGTCAGACGCCGGGGGCGGGGCCTATGACGCGGCGAGCGCCGATTGGCTCGCCGCGTCCCTCTCTGATTGGCTGCCGCTCCGGGAGCCGCGATTGGCTCCCGGAGGGCGCCAAGATTCAAACGCCGCGGACGGCGCTTCTGATTGGCGGCCCGAGCGGCGCCAAGTTTAAAGCGCCGCCGCGCCGCTCTCCGCCGACAGCCTGGTGCAGGGAAACATCCGATCCCTGCACCAGGCACCCGCCGCCGCACACTCCGCGCTGGGGACAGACAAGCTGCCCCAGCGCTGCCCCCAGCTAGGGACCACAACATGGATGTGCCCACAAGGCACATCCTTACACCGATGTGCAGCTTCTTAATATGGATTTTGGAGTGGACTTTCCGCAAGTAGCACTGGTTGGAGCAGATTACAAAGCTCCGTTGCTACTTACTCCCGATGTTCGGTGGGCTGCACATACGACACTGACTCCTGTCAGTGTGGGGGGAGATCCGGCTCCAGGGTGCGAACTCTACTTAATCTCCTTTTCTGCAGCGGGGGTACACTGTGTTCCACAGGGAATACATTGGGGTGTAGAGATGGATCTTGATCCAGAGGCACCAACAGGCTAAAGCTTTAGACTGTCCCAGAATGCATTGCGGGGCCTCCTCTATAACCCTGCCTCCAGGTACTGTGAGCTCAGTTTTAGAGTTGGTGCCTGCATGAAGCAGGTCACTTAACAGGGGGGGCTGTGCTAGGCAGCCCTGAAAAAGCTTTTTAGAAGACTTCAAGGGCTGCAGCACTTTATATATCAGTGTGACATACTGTGCTGTGGCTCCATCACCTCCCCAGCGGCATCGCATACTCCTGCTGGCTCTGTTCCCGGGTACTTGCGGCGGAGGCGCCCCAGTCCCTAGGCACACCACCACAGACGCTCTCCTGGATTGTGTGGCTGCTACTAAGGGAGGAGGTAAGAGGGTCCTCCAGGTGGAACCCGCCATTAAATAGCATTCTGGTCGTGGTTTCAGGAGACGAACCGCGACGCTGGCATGGACACTGTGACACAGCTGGGACCCCACTATATCCACCAGAGCATGGGAGCACAGGTCGGATAGTAAAATATCCACTTTAATAAGGCTCCATAGTACCCGGTGGGGAGGACCAGCATAGGGAAAAAGGCACTTGACCTGTAGCCCCTCCCCCAGCTTCGGGCGCCATCTACTGCTGGAGTTCCCGCCCTGGAGCTGCCTCACACTCTTCCTCACTCCCTGACTGAGACGCTGGGCGCCATTTTCTAAAATAGAGGCGACTGGTCTCCAGTACTGCAGGGCAAGGTCTCCTTTGTAAACCCGCCTGTACATCAGCGCCGTGGTTTTACAAACACTTAAGTATTCTACATTTCGATAATATGACAGCGTTAGTTAAGAATAAGTGTACCTGTGCCAGAATATATTGCACGAGTATTCTGATATATACATCCGGTCTCTGACCACGCATTGTTTTATTTATATATATATATATATATATATATATATATATACTAGGTGATTCATCGCGCCCTACGGGCGCTCTTCACACCGTCGTTAGGGGCTACGCCCCGTTAACCTCTGCACGCCTTTGAACATACGCAGGGCGGTAGATAACAGAATCAGAAACGCAGGGCAGTATAGAGGGCATACAGAAATGGTGTCCGGTTGAGAAAAGATAGAGAGGCGTAGGGGGGGAGAAAGGGAATGTACAGACACGCTGTGCGATCGGTAAAGGATAGGGAGAGGCAGGGTGGTAGGGAGAGGATAAAGAGAGGGAAGGTGTTAGACAGAAAATACCGTTGCAAGGGGCTACGACCCATTATCCCCTGCACGGGCTTCAGCTGTGCTATATGTGTTATTATATGGAGTATTACCTGGTTTTTTTTATGGCAGTGGGTAAATATTGTAAGGGGGGAGGGCGTGCGATTGTCAAGGGGGCGTAGGCCTTTGTGAGGGCGTGCAGAGTGGCCGCAGGGCACAATGAATAACATAGTGTAGAGTGTAGTATATATTGCTAGTGTCTGCATTATGAAGTACCAGATGAGTAACAGCAATGCACTGTACATAAGATACGAAGGTGCTGTGGCCACAGGTAGCAGAGCCGCTTATACACACAATGGTCACAGGTAGCAGAGCCGCTTATACACTCAATACCCACAGGTAGCAGAACTGCTTATACACACAATGGCCACAGGTAGCAGAGCCGCTTATACACACAGTAGCCACAGGTAGCAGAGCCGCTTATACACACAATACCCACAGGGGGCAGAGGCGCTTATACACACAGTGCCCATAGATAGCAGAGCCGCTTATACACACAATACTCACAGGTAGCAGAACCGCTTATACACACAATACCCACAGGTAGCAGAACCGCTTATACACACAATACCCACAGGGGGCAGAGACGCTTATACACACAGTACCCACAGGTAGCAGAGCCGCTTATACACACAATACCCACAGGGGGCAGAGGCGCTTATACACACAGTGCCCACAGGTAGCAGAGGGGCTTATACACACAGTGCCCACAGGTAGCAGAGGCGCTTATACACACAATACCCACAGGTAGCAGAGCCGCTTATACACACAATGGCCACAGGTAGCAGAGCCGCTTATACACACAATACCCACAGGTAGCAGAGGCGCTTATACACACAGTGGCCACAGGTAGCAGAGCCGCTTATACACACAATGCCCACAGGTAGCAGAGCCGCTTATACACACAATACCCACAGGTAGCAGAACCGCTCATACACACAATACCCACAGGTAGCAGAGCCACTTATACACACATTACCCATAGGTAGCAGAACCGCTTATACACACAATACCCACAGGGGCAGAGGCGCTTATACACACAGTGACCACAGGTAGCAGAGGGGCTTATACACACAATGGGCACAGGTAGCAGAGCCACATGTACACACATTACCCACAGCTAGCAGAACCGCTTATACACACAATACCCACAGGGGGCAGAGACGCTTATACACACAGTGCCCACAGCTAGCTGAGCCGCTTATACACACAATACCCCCAGGTAGCAGAGGCGCTTATACACAGTGCCCACAGGTAGCAGAGGTGCTTATACACACAATGGGCACAGGTAGCAGAGCCACGTGTACACACAATACCCACAGGTAGCAGAGCGGCTTATACACACAATACCCACAGGTAGCAAAGCCGCTTATACACACAGTGACCACAGGTAGCAGAGCCGCTTATACACACAGTGTGCACAGGTAGCAGCGCCACTTATACACAATGGGCACAGGTAGCAGTGTTGCTTATACACATAATGGCCACAGTATTAGTGTTTCTAATTAATCCAATGTCCATTGGTAGCAACTATACTCACAAAAGTTTGGGGGGTTTGGAAAGGGGGTGGGTTCAGTGAGGTTCCTATCCGTGGGAATCACTTGTAGCGGCTGTGGATGGTGATTCGAGGTGCTACGTGTGG
Organism: Pseudophryne corroboree; assembly: GCF_028390025.1. Taxonomy (NCBI): domain Eukaryota; kingdom Metazoa; phylum Chordata; class Amphibia; order Anura; family Myobatrachidae; genus Pseudophryne; species Pseudophryne corroboree. The sequence continues at coordinate 63,671,625 of NC_086450.1, read as the reverse complement.
TGGAGGGTTGGGTGTGGGAGGGGGTCCAGAGGTGTTGTGGGTGGCGGAGGGGTGGGTGCAGGGGCATGGATGGCGTAAAGGGTGCAGAGGTCCTGTGGGTGGGGGAGGGGGAGGTGTAGAGGGGGCGCGGATGGGGTATGGAGGTGATGTGTGTGTGGGAGGGGCGATGTAGGGGTGTGCGTTTGGAGGTGCAGGGGGGGTGAGCTTAGGTGATGGGTTTCAGAAGTGCTGTGGGTGGGTGAGGTGTGGGATGGCACGGATGGGGGATGTAGATGTTGTGGATGGGGGAGGGGTGGATGCGGGGGAGCTGTGGATGGGGGAGGGAGTCCGGAGGTGGTTTGGGTGGTGGTCCAGAGGTGTTGCGGGTGGGGGAGGGGCAGGTGTGGGAGGTACGCAGATGTGGAGGGTGCCTGTAGATAATGCGGGCGGGTAGGTGCTGTGGTTGTGGGAGTGGCGGGGGTGTTGCGGGTGGGGTACGTGATCTGGATGGGGTAGGTGATGTGGATGTGCGGTAGCTAGGGGAGGGGCGGGTGCGGGGATGGCACGGATGGGGGAGGGGGTCCGTGGGTGCTGTGGATGAGTGAGTGGTGGGTGTGGGGTTACGGCGGTTGTAGTGGGCCAGGTGTGCTGCTGCAGTGGGTGGGGGAGGGTGCCGGTGCAGGGATACCGCAGTTGGGGTAGGGCGGTTGGTGCAGCTGCGGCGGGTAGGGGAGGGGCAGGGGAGGGGGTGCGGCGGTGGGGAAGGGGCGGGTGTGAGGATGCTGCGGGTGGGTTGGGGGAGGGCGGGAGGGGGTGTGGATGGGGTCTGTAGATGCTGGTGGTGGAGGGGCAGGTGCAGGAGGCTGTGGATGAAGGAGGGGGTCTGGATGTGCTGTGTGTGGGGGAGGGGCGATGTAGGGGGAGTTGGGGTTGCAGAGGGGGAGGTTGGGTGATGGTTTGTAGAAGTGCTGGGGGTGGGGGAGGTGTCTGTAGATGATGGGGGTGGGGGAGGTGCTGTGGGTGGGGGACAGGTGCGGAGGGGGGGCAGGGGCTGGAGCAGTGGTGGTGCAGTTGGGTGGTGGGAGGCAGCTGCTGGGGTTCCGAGGGTTGGGGAGGTGGTGCGGGTGGGGGAGGGGTGGGTGCAGGAGGGGTGGGTGCAGGATGGGGCAGTTGCGGTGGTGGTGCGGGTTGGGTGAAGGGTGCAGCAGGGGGGAGAGGTGGGTATGGGGGAGGGGCAGGGTTGCAGCGGGTGGGGGAGGGGCGGGGGGTGCTGCAGGTGTGGGAGCTACGGGTGGGGGCGTGAGTGCCGCGGGTGGGAGCGGATGTGGGGGATGTGTTGGGTGCCGCAGGGGGGGCCAGCGGGTGTTGGTGCTGTGGGTGGGGGAGGGGGCAGAGTGCCACGGGTGCTGCGGGTGGGGGAGGGGGTGGAGTGCCACGGGTGGTGGGTGGATGCGGTGGGTGTCGCGGGTGTTGGTGCTGCGGGTGGGAGTGCCGCGGGTGGGGGGCGAATGCGGTTGGTTTGCCTCGAGTGTTGGTGCTACCGGTGGGGGAGGGGGCGGGAGTTCCGCGGGTGGGTGGCGCGGGTGTTTGTGCTCTGGGTGGGGGAGGGGACGGGAGTGCCGCGGGTGGTGGGTGGATGCGGCGGGTGTTTGTGCTACGGGTGGGGGCGGGAGCAGTGGCGCCACAACGTGGGTGCGGGCCGCACCCGGGTGTTACCCTCTGAGGGGTGACACCAAAGTGCCGGCTCCTGTCACAGTGCAGAAGCCAGCACTGCAGATTCAGCAGTGTCCGGGTGAAGGCCGTATGCCCCGACCCACAATGTGCCGAAAAGAAACGGGGGGTCGGGGCGCGAAGTCACGCCCCTTCCGCGAAGCCACGCCCCCTTTTCACCCGCGACCGCGGGTAAGTGACGGGTGGATGCCGCGGGTGGGAGGCAGATGCGGGTGGGAGGGGGGGCGAGTTGTGCCGAAAACGGGGGTCGGGACGCGAAGTCACGCCCCCTTCCGCGAAGCCACGCCCCATTTTCACCCGCGACCGCGGGTAAGTGACGGGTGGATGCCGCGGGTGGGAGAGGGAGCGAGAGCAGCTGCCAGTGCTCAGCATGTCCCCCTGAACTCTGCAGCAGCCGCTAGTCTGTGAGGCGGGTAGTGTGAGTTCCGCTCACAGTCAGCGGCTGCGGTGTCACCAGAGAGAGTGTACGGGGAGAAGGGAGACAGGGGACTGGGCGGAGAGAGGGAGGGGACTGTTCCTGGCCAGATCTGTGCCTGTGACTCCGCCCAGCGTTACGGGCACAGAGTCACAGACAAGGGCAAATATATAGGAGATATATATATACATATTAGTGATGTGCACCGGAAATTTTTCGGGTTTTGGCCCTCATTCCGAGTTGTTCGCTCGTTGCCGAGTTTCGCTATATTGCGATTAGTCGCTTACTGCGCATGTGCAAGGTTCGCAGAGCGCATGCGCTTAGTTATTTTACTCAAAAGTTAGGTATTTTACTCACGGCATAACGAGGATTTTTCATCGTTCTGGTGATCGGAGTGTGATTGACAGGAAGTGGGTGTTTCTGGGCGGAAACTGGCCGTTTTATGGGTGTGTGTGGAAAAACGCTGCAGTTTCTGGGAAAAACGCGGGAGTGGCTGGAGAAACGGGGGAGTGTCTGGGCGAACGCTGGGTGTGTTTGTGACGTCAAACTAGGAACGAAACTGACTGAACTGATCGCAGTGGCAGAGTGTCGAGGTACTCAGAAACTGCTAAGAAATTTCTATTCACAATTTTGCTAATCTCTCGTTCGCAATTCTGCTAAGCTAAGATACACTCCCAGAGGGCGGCGGCTTAGCGTGTGCAATGCTGCTAAAAGCAGCTAGCGAGCGAACAACTCGGAATGAGGGCCATAGTACAGTACAGTAGGCCATTGCTGTATCTTGCAGATCTTTGTCAAGTATACCATCTCTGTGCTGCATTATTGTGATCAGTATATAGTAGGACAGTGCAGCATTTTGGTGACCAGCAGTATACATATATAGTACAGTACAGTAGGCCATTGCTGTATCTTGCAGCTATGTGTCACTTCTAGTATCCTGATCAGTGCTCAATATCTGCTGCATTGTTGTGGCCAGTATGTATACTGGGGGTCATTACGAGTTGTTCGCTCGTTATTTTTTTCTCACAACGGAGCGATTAGTCGCTAAAGCGCATGCGCAATGTCCGCAGTGCGACTGCGCCAAGTAAATTTGCTATGCAGTTAGGTATTTTACTCACGGCATTACGAGGTTTTTTCTTCGTTCTGGTGATCGTAATGTGATTGACAGGAAGTGGGTGTTTCTGGGCGTAAACAGGCCGTTTTATGGGCGTGTGGGGAAAAACGCGGGAGTGGCTGGAGAAACGGAGGAATGTCTGGGCGAACGCTGGGTGTGTTTGTGACGTCAAACCAGGAACGACAAGCACTGAACTGATCGCAGATGCCGAGTAAGTGTGCAGCTATTTAGAAACTGCTCAGAAGTGTCTATTCGCAATTTTGCTAATCTTTCGTTCGCAATTTTGATAAGATAAGATTCACTCCCAGTAGGCGGCGGCTTAGCATGTGCAAAGCTGCTAAAAGCAGCTTGCGAGCGAACAACTCGGAATGACCACCACTGTACTGTGCGACGTGTGTTATATACCTGGTGATTTTATACATCCTGTAATCTGTACTGAGCGATGTGTGTTATACACCTGGTGATTATACATCCCGTAATCTGTACTGTGCGACGTGTGTTATATACCTGGTGATTTTACACATCCTGTAATCTGTACTGAGCGATGTGTGAGATACACCTGGGGATTATACACCCTATATTATTATTATTATTATTATCCTTTATTTATATGGTGCCACAAGGGTTCCGCAGCACCCAATTACAGAGTACATAAATAATCAAACAGGAAAACAGCAATTTACAGTTGATGACATTATAGGACAAGTACAGGGTATACAAACATAGTTACATGATCAGCAGATGACACTGGAATAAGTATCAGGTGGCAGAAGACTGCTGGATGTGGTACAGTTGAAGATTATTAAAGTAAGACAAAGGATAAACACATGAGGGAAGAGGGCCCTGCTCGTGAGATCTTACAATCTAAAGGGGAGGGGTAGACAGACATGGGTGACACAGATGGGGTACATAGAGAACGTGGAACAGAGGGTTAGGATGAGATTTGGCTGGGTTTGGTGAAGAAGTGGACCCCCAGAAGGCACAAGTCAATACTTAACATTGCAACATTTTACTGGGCTATGCAGGAGAAAATTAAAAATAGGGGAAAATAAAAAATAAAAAAAAGAATTGATAACTTCTGCAGCTTTCAAAAAGATCAATGGAAGCTGAAATAATGGACAACTACCTCATGGAAGCCAGATACAGTATACCAAACAGTACTTAGCAGAGTTAGGAATGAGTGCTTATGAAATACAGTAACATTTTGTCATAATATTTCAGAAACTGCATGGCTGGTCTCTTGCACTCTTTTGCTCTAATACACCACCTGCTTTAGGATTTATATTCAAAAACATTATGTCTCCATAATCCCAAAAACGTCAGTCTTCTTGGAAAGTGGTTTGTTCCTTTGTAAGGGAAAGAGAACAAACGTTCTCAAACAACGGTTTCTCAATTTATTTTTCCTCTGGGAAGGGATTGTGGATTCGCAGGAATATCTGAGCATTTCTGTAATGTGAAAGCAGCGACTTTCTACAAATGTTTACGAATAATTCCAGTGATTTTGTCATTTTCTTCCAGTGATTTGGACCAATAATACCATTGATTAGAACAAATAATTCCAGTGATTTTGTCATTTTCTTCCAGTGATTTGGACCAATAATACCATTGATTAGAACAAATCATTCCAGTGATTTTGTCATTTTCTTCCAGTGATTTGGACCAATAATACCATTGATTAGAACAAATAATTCATGTGATATTGAGGTGTTTGTGTCGCTTAGCTTAGCCGTCCAGCGACCACAGGGCACCTCTTTTTCTCTTTTCTTTGCATCATGTGCTGTTTGGGGCCAATTTTTTTAAGTGCCATCCTGTCTGACACTGCAGTGCCATTCCTAGATGGGCCAGGTGTTTGTGCCGCCCTCTTGGGTAGCTTTGCTTAGTCATCCAGCGACCTCGGTGCAAATTTTAGGACTAAAAATAGTATTGTGAGGTGTGAGGTGTTCAGAATAGACTGTAAATGAGTGGAAATTGTGGTTATTGAGGTTAATAATACTATAGGATCAAAATTACCCCCAAATTCTATGATTTAAGCTGTTTTTGAGGGATTTTTGAAAAAAGAACACCAGAATCCAAAACATACCCGAATCCGACAAAAAAATTTCAGGGAGGTTTTGCCAAAATGCTTCCTAATCCAAAACACGGCCGCGGAACCGAATCCAAAACCAACACAAAACCCGAAAAATTTCCGGTGCACATCTCTAGATTTTACTAGTCACACGTGCCCATACATCACATAACTCCATTGTCATTTTACTAGTCACATGTGCCCATACATCACCTGACTCCATTGTCATTTTACTAGTCACATGTGCACATACATCACCTTACTCCATTGTAATTTTACTAGTCACATGTGCCCATACATCACCTCACTCCATTGTCATTTTACTAGTCACATGTGCACATACATCACCTTACTCCATTGTCATTTTAGTAGTCACATGTGCCCATACAGCACCTGACTCCATTGTCATTTTACTAGTCACATGTGCCCATACATCACCTCACTCCATTGTCATTTTACAAGTCACACGTGCTCATACATCACATCACTCCATTGTCATTTTACTAGTCACAAGTGCCCATACATCACCTGACTCCATTGTCATTTTACTAGTCACACGTGCACATACATCATCTCTCTCCATTGTCATTTTACTAATCACACGTGCCCAAACATCACCTCACTCCATCGTCATTTTACTAGTCACATGTGCCCATACATCACATAACTCCATTGTCATTTTACTAGTCACATGTGCCCATACATCACATCACTCCATTGTCATTTTACTAGTCACATGTGCACATACATCACCTGGCTCCATTGTCATTCTACTAATCACACGTGCCCATACATCACATCACTCCATTGTCATTTTACTAGTCACATGTGCCCATACATCACCTGACTCCATTGTCATTTTACTAGTCACATGTGCCCATACATCACCTCACTCCATTGTCATTTTACTAGTCACATGTGCACATACATCACCTGACTCCATTGTCATTTTACTAGTCACATGTGCCCATACATCACCTTACTCCATTGTCATTTTACTAGTCACACGTGCCCATACATCACCAGACTCCATTGTCATTTTACTAGTCACACGTGCCCATACATCACCTGACTCCATTGTAATTTTACTAGTCACATGTGCCCATACATCACCTGACTCCATTGTCATTTTACTAGTCACATGTGCCCATACATCCCCTTACTCAAATGTCATTTTACTAGTCACACGTGCCCATACATCACCTGACTCCATTATCATTTTACTAGTCACATGTGCCCATACATCACCTCACTCCATTGTCATTTTACTAGTCACATGTGCACATACATCACCTGACTCCATTGTCATTTTACTAGTCACATGTGCACATACATCACCTGACTCCATTGTCATTTTACTAGTCACACGTGCCCATACATCACCAGACTCCGTTGTCATTTTACTAGTCACATGTGCCCATACATCACCTGACTCCATTGTCATTTTACTAGTCACATGTGCCCATACATCACCTTACTCCATTGTCATTTTAATAGTCACACGTGCCCATACATCACCTGACTCCATTGTCATTTTACTAGTCACATGTGCCCATACATCACCTCACTCCATTGTCATTTTACTAGTCACATGTGCCCATACATCACATCACTCCATTGTCATTTTACTAGTCACATGTGCCCATACATCACCTTACTCCATTGTCATTTTACTAGTCACATGTGCACATACATCACCTGGCTCCATTGTCATTCTACTAATCACACGTGCCCATACATCACATCACTCCATTGTCATTTTACTAGTCACATGTGCCCATACATCACCTGACTCCATTATCATTTTACTAGTCACATGTGCACATACATCACCTGGCTCCATTGTCATTCTACTAATCACACGTGCCCATACATCACATCACTCCATTGTCATTTTACTAGTCACATGTGCCCATACATCACCTGACTCCATTGTCATTTTACTAGTCACATGTGCCCATACATCACCTGACTCCATTGTCATTTTACTAGTCACATGTGCCCATACATCACCTTACTCCATTGTCATTTTACTAGTCACACGTGCCCATACATCACCTGACTCCATTGTCATTTTACTAGTCACACGTGCCCATACATCACCTGACTCCATTGTCATTTTACTAGTCACATGTGCCCATACATCACCTGACTCCATTGTCATTTTACTAGTCACATGTGTCCATACATCACCTTACTCCATTGTCATTTTACTAGTCACACGTGCCCCTACATCACCTGACTCCATTGTCATTTTACTAGTCACATGTGCCCATACATCACCTGACTCCATTGTCATTTTACCAGTCACATGTGCACATACATCACCTGACTCCATTGTCATTTTACTAGTCACATGTGCCCATACATCACCTGACTCCATTGTCATTTTACTAGTCACATGTGCCCATACATCACCTCACTCCATTGTCATTTTACTAGTCACATGTGCCCATACATCACATCACTCCATTGTCATTTTACTAGTCACATGTGCCCATACATCACCTTACTCCATTGTCATTTTACTAGTCACATGTGCACATACATCACCTAGCTCCATTGTCATTCTACTAATCATACGTGCCCATACATCACATCACTCCATTGTCATTTTACTAGTCACATGTGCCCATACATCACCTGACTCCATTGTCATTTTACTAGTCACATGTGCACATACATCACCTGGCTCCATTGTCATTCTACTAATCACACGTGCCCATACATCACATCACTCCATTGTCATTTTACTAGTCACATGTGCCCATACATCACCTGACTCCATTGTCATTTTACTAGTCACATGTGCCCATACATCACCTCACTCCATTGTCATTTTACTAGTCACATGTGCACATACATCACCTGACTCCATTGTCATTTTACTAGTCACATGTGCCCATACATCACCTTACTCCATTGTCATTTTACTAGTCACATGTGCCCATACATCACCTGACTCCATTGTCATTTTACTAGTCACATGTGCCCATACATCACCTTACTCCATTGTCATTTTACTAGTCACACGTGCCCATACATCACCAGACTCCATTGTCATTTTACTAGTCACATGTGCCCATACATCACCTCACTCCATTGTCATTTTACTAGTCACATGTGCACATACATCACCTGACTCCATTGTCATTTTACTAGTCACATGTGCACATACATCACCTGACTCCATTGTCATGTTACTAGTCACATGTGCACATACATCACCTGACTCCATTGTCATTTTACTAGTCACACGTGCCCATACATCACCTGACTCCATTGTCATTTTACTAGTCACACGTGCCCATACATCACCAGACTCCATTGTCATTTTACTAGTCACATGTGCACATACATCACCTGACTCCATTGTCATTTTACTAGTCACACGTGCCCATACATCACCTGACTCCATTGTCATTTTACTAGTCACATGTGCCCATACATCACCTGACTCCATTGTCATTTTACTAGTCACATGTGCCCATACATCACTCAACTCCATTGTTATTTTACTAGTCACATGTGCCCATACATCACCAGACTCCATTGTCATTTTACTAGTCACATGTGCCTATACATCACCTTACTCCATTGTCATTTTACTAGTCACACGTGCCCATACATCACCAGACTCCATTGTCATTTTACTAGTCACACGTGCCCATACATCACCTGACTCCATTGTAATTTTACTAGTCACATGTGCCCATACATCACCTGACTCCATTGTCATTTTACTAGTCACATGTGCCCATACATCACTCAACTCCATTGTTATTTTACTAGTCACATGTGCCCATACATCACCAGACTCCATTGTCATTTTACTAGTCACATGTGCCTATACATCACCTCACTCCATTGTTATTTTACTAGTCACATGTGCCCATACATCACCTGACTCCATTGACATTTTACTAGTCACATGTGCCTATACATCACCTCACTCCATTGTCATTTTACTAGTCACACGTGCCCATACATCACCTGACTCCATTGTCATTTTACTAGTCACATGTGCCCATACATCACCTCACTCCATTGTCATTTTACTAGTCACATGTGCACATACATCACCTGACTCCATTGTCATTTTACTAGTCACATGTGCCCATACATCACCTGACTCCATTGTCATTTTACTAGTCACATGTGCCCATACATCACCTTACTCCACACATGTGCCCATACATCACCTTACTCCATTGTCATTTTCCTAGTCACACGTGCCCATACATCACCTCACTCCATTGTCATTTTACTAGTCACATGTGCACATACATCACCTGACTCCATTGTCATTTTACTAGTCACATGTGCCCATACATCACCTGACTCCATTGTCATTTTACTAGTCACACGTGCCCATACATCACCAGACTCCATTGTCATTTTACTAGTCACAGGTGCCCATACATCACCTGACTCCATTGTCATCTTACTAGTCACATGTGCACATACATCACCTGACTCCATTGTCATTTTACTAGTCACACGTGCCCATACATCACCTGACTCCATTGTCATTTCACTAGTCACATGTGCCCATACATCACCTGACTCCATTGTCATTTTACTAGTCACATGTGCCCATACATCACCTGACTCCATTGTTATTTTACTAGTCACATGTGCCCATACATCACCTAACTCCATTGTCATTTTACTTGTCACACGTGCCCATACATCACCTGACTCCACTGTCATTTTACTAGTCACATGTTCCCATACATCACCTCACTCCATTGTCATTTTACTAGTCACATGTGCCCATACATCACCTGACTCCATTGTCATTTTACTAGTCACACGTGCCCATACATCACCTTGCTCCATTGTCATTTTACTAGTCACACGTGCCCATACATCACCAGACTCCATTGTCATTTTACTAGTCACACGTGCCCATACATCACATCACTCCATTGTCATTTTACTAGTCACATGTGCACATACATCACCTCACTCCATTGTCATTTTACTAGTCACATGTGCCCATACATCACCTGACTCCATTGTCATTTTACTAGTCACATGTGCCCTTACATCACCTTACTCCATTGTCATTTTACTAGTCACACGTGCCCATACATCACCAGACTCCATTGTCATTTTACTAGTCACACGTGCCCATACATCACCTGACTCCATTGTCATTTTACTAGTCACATGTGCCCATACATCACCTTACTCCATTGTCATTTTACTAGTCACACGTGCCCATACATCACCTGACTCCATTGTCATTTTACTAGTCACATGTGCCCATACATCACCTCACTCCATTGTCATTTTACTAGTCACATGTGCACATACATCACCTGACTCCATTGTCATTTTACTAGTCACATGTGCCCATACATCACCTGACTCCATTGTCATTTTACTAGTCACACGTGCCCATACATCACCTTACTCCATTGTCATTTTCCTAGTCACACGTGCCCATACATCACCTGACTCCATTGTCATTTTACTAGTCACATGTGCCCATACATCACCTCACTCCATTGTCATTTTACTAGTCACATGTGCCCATACATCACCTGACTCCATTGTCATTTTACTAGTCACACGTGCCCATACATCACCTTACTCCATTGTCATTTTACTAGTCACACGTGCCCATACATCACCAGACTCCATTGTCATTTTACTAGTCACACGTGCCCATACATCACATCACTCCATTGTCATTTTACTAGTCACATGTGCACATACATCACCTCACTCCATTGTCATTTTACTAGTCACATGTGCCCATACATCACCTGACTCCATTGTCATTTTACTAGTCACATGTGCCCATACATCACCTTACTCCATTGTCATTTTACTAGTCACACGTGCCCATACATCACCAGACTCCATTGTCATTTTACTAGTCACACGTGCCCATACATCACCTGACTCCATTGTCATTTTACTAGTCACATGTGCCCATACATCACCTTACTCCATTGTCATTTTACTAGTCACACGTGCCCATACATCACCTGACTCCATTGTCATTTTACTAGTCACATGTGCCCATACATCACCTCACTCCATTGTCATTTTACTAGTCACATGTGCACATACATCACCTGACTCCATTGTCATTTTACTAGTCACATGTGCCCATACATCACCTGACTCCATTGTCATTTTACTAGTCACACGTGCCCATACATCACCAGACTCCATTGTCATTTTACTAGTCACACGTGCCCATACATCACCTGACTCCATTGTCATCTTACTAGTCACATGTGCACATACATCACCTGACTCCATTGTCATTTTACTAGTCACACGTGCCCATACATCACCTGACTCCATTGTCATTTTACTAGTCACATGTGCCCATACATCACCTGACTCCATTGTCATTTTACTAGTCACATGTGCCCATACATCACTCAACTCCATTGTTATTTTACTAGTCACATGTGCCCATACATCACCTGACTCCATTGTCATTTTACTTGTCACACGTGCCCATACATCACCTGACTCCACTGTCATTTTAATAGTCACATGTTCCCATACATCACCTCACTCCATTGTCATTTTACTAGTCACATGTGCCCATACATCACCTGACTCCATTGTCATTTTACTAGTCACATGTGCCCATACATCACCTTACTCCATTGTCATTTTACTAGTCACACGTGCCCATACATCACCAGACTCCATTGTCATTTTACTAGTCACACGTGCCCATACATCACCTGACTCCATTGTCATTTTACTAATCACATGTGCCTATACATCACCTCACTCCATTGTCATTTTACTAGTCACACGTGCCCATACATCACCTGACTCCATTGTCATTTTACTAGTCACATGTGCCCATACATCACCTCACTCCATTGTCATTTTACTAGTCACATGTGCACATACATCACCTGACTCCATTGTCATTTTACTAGTCACATGTGCCCATACATCACCTGACTCCATTGTCATTTTACTAGTCACATGTGCCCATACATCACCTTACTCCACACGTGCCCATACATCACCTGACTCCATTGTCATTTTACTAGTCACACGTGCCCATACATCACCTGACTCCATTGTCATTTCACTAGTCACATGTGCCCATACATCACCTGACTCCATTGTCATTTTACTAGTCACATGTGCCCATACATCACCTGACTCCATTGTTATTTTACTAGTCACATGTGCCCATACATCACCTAACTCCATTGTCATTTTACTTGTCACACGTGCCCATACATCACCTGACTCCACTGTCATTTTACTAGTCACATGTTCCCATACATCACCTCACTCCATTGTCATTTTACTAGTCACATGTGCCCATACATCACCTGACTCCATTGTCATTTTACTAGTCACACGTGCCCATACATCACCTTGCTCCATTGTCATTTTACTAGTCACACGTGCCCATACATCACCAGACTCCATTGTCATTTTACTAGTCACACGTGCCCATACATCACATCACTCCATTGTCATTTTACTAGTCACATGTGCACATACATCACCTCACTCCATTGTCATTTTACTAGTCACACGTGCCCATACATCACCTGACTCCATTGTCATTTTACTAGTCACATGTGCACATACATCACCTGACTCCATTGTCATTTTACTAGTCACACGTGCCCATACATCACCTGACTCCATTGTCATTTTACTAGTCACATGTGCCCATACATCACCTTACTCCATTGTCATTTTACTAGTCACACGTGCCCATACATCACCTGACTCCGTTGTCATTTTACTAGTCACATGTGCCCATACATCACCTCACTCCATTGTCATTTTACTAGTCACATGTGCACATACATCACCTGACTCCATTGTCATTTTACTAGTCACATGTGCCCATACATCACCTGACTCCATTGTCATTTTACTAGTCACACGTGCCCATACATCACCTTACTCCACACATGTGCCCATACATCACCTTACTCCATTGTCATTTACCTAGTCACACGTGCCCATACATCACCTGACTCCATTGTCATTTTACTAGTCACATGTGCCCATACATCACCTCACTCCATTGTCATTTTACTAGTCACATGTGCACATACATCACCTGACTCCATTGTCATTTTACTAGTCACATGTGCACATACATCACCTGACTCCATTGTCATTTTACTAGTCACACGTGCCCATACATCACCTGACTCCATTGTCATTTTACTAGTCACACGTGCCCATACATCACCAGACTCCATTGTCATTTTACTAGTCACACGTGCCCATACATCACCTGACTCCATTGTCATCTTACTAGTCACATGTGCACATACATCACCTGACTCCATTGTCATTTTACTAGTCACACGTGCCCATACATCACCTGACTCCATTGTCATTTTACTAGTCACACGTGCCCATACATCACCTGACTCCATTGTCATTTTACTAGTCACATGTGCCCATACATCACCTGACTCCATTGTTATTTTACTAGTCACATGTGCCCATACATCACCTAACTCCATTGTCATTTTACTTGTCACACGTGCCCATACATCACCTGACTCCACTGTCATTTTACTAGTCACATGTTCCCATACATCACCTCACTCCATTGTCATTTTACTAGTCACATGTGCCCATACATCACCTGACTCCATTGTCATTTTACTAGTCACACGTGCCCATACATCACCTTACTCCATTGTCATTTTACTAGTCACACGTGCCCATACATCACCAGACTCCATTGTTATTTTACTAGTCACATGTGCCCATACATCACCTAACTCCATTGTCATTTTACTTGTCACACGTGCCCATACATCACCTGACTCCACTGTCATTTTACTAGTCACATGTTCCCATACATCACCTCACTCCATTGTCATTTTACTAGTCACATGTGCCCATACATCACCTGACTCCATTGTCATTTTACTAGTCACACGTGCCCATACATCACCTTACTCCATTGTCATTTTACTAGTCACACGTGCCCATACATCACCAGACTCCATTTTCATTTTACTAGTCACACGTGCCCATACATCACATCACTCCATTGTCATTTTACTAGTCACACGTGCCCATACATCACCTGACTCCATTGTCATTTTACTAGTCACATGTGCCCATACATCACCTTACTCCATTGTCATTTTACTAGTCACACGTGCCCATACATCACCTGACTCCATTGTCATTTTACTAGTCACACGTGCCCATACATCACCTTACTCCATTGTCATTTTACTAGTCACACGTGCCCATACATCACCAGACTCCATTGTCATTTTACTAGTCACACGTGCCCATACATCACATCACTCCATTGTCATTTTACTAGTCACACGTGCCCATACATCACCTGACTCCATTGTCATTTTACTAGTCACATGTGCCCATACATCACCTTACTCCATTGTCATTTTACTAGTCACACGTGCCCATACATCACCTCACTCCATTGTCATTTTACTAGTCACATGTGCACATACATCACCTGACTCCATTGTCATTTTACTAGTCACATGTGCCCATACATCACCTGACTCCATTGTCATTTTACTAGTCACACGTGCCCATACATCACCTTACTCCACACATGTGCCCATACATCACCTTACTCCATTGTCATTTTCCTAGTCACACGTGCCCATACATCACCTGACTCCATTGTCATTTTACTAGTCACATGTGCCCATACATCACCTGACTCCATTGTCATTTTACTAGTCACATGTGTCCATACATCACCTTACTCCATTGTCATTTTACTAGTCACACGTGCCCCTACATCACCTGACTCCATTGTCATTTTACTAGTCACATGTGCCCATACATCACCTGACTCCATTGTCATTTTACTAGTCACATGTGCCCATACATCACTCAACTCCATTGTTATTTTACTAGTCACATGTGCCCATACATCACCTGACTCCATTGTCATTTTACTTGTCACATGTGCCCATACATCACCTTACTCCATTGTCATTTTACTAGTCACATGTGCACATACATCACCTGGCTCCATTGTCATTCTACTAATCATACGTGCCCATACATCACATCACTCCATTGTCATTTTACTAGTCACATGTGCCCATACATCACCTGACTCCATTGTCATTTTACTAGTCACATGTGCACATACATCACCTGGCTCCATTGTCATTCTACTAATCACACGTGCCCATACATCACATCACTCCATTGTCATTTTACTAGTCACATGTGCACATACATCACCTGACTCCATTGTCATTTTACTAGTCACATGTGCCCATACATCACCTCACTCCATTGTCATTTTACTAGTCACATGTGCACATACATCACCTGACTCCATTGTCATTTTACTAGTCACATGTGCCCATACATCACCTTACTCCATTGTCATTTTACTAGTCACATGTGCCCATACATCACCTGACTCCATTGTCATTTTACTAGTCACATGTGCCCATACATCACCTTACTCCATTGTCATTTTACTAGTCACACGTGCCCATACATCACCAGACTCCATTGTCATTTTACTAGTCACATGTGCCCATACATCACCTCACTCCATTGTCATTTTACTAGTCACATGTGCACATACATCACCTGACTCCATTGTCATTTTACTAGTCACATGTGCACATACATCACCTGACTCCATTGTCATGTTACTAGTCACATGTGCACATACATCACCTGACTCCATTGTCATTTTACTAGTCACACGTGCCCATACATCACCTGACTCCATTGTCATTTTACTAGTCACACGTGCCCATACATCACCAGACTCCATTGTCATTTTACTAGTCACACGTGCCCATACATCACCTGACTCCATTGTCATTTTACTAGTCACATGTGCACATACATCACCTGACTCCATTGTCATTTTACTAGTCACACGTGCCCATACATCACCTGACTCCATTGTCATTTTACTAGTCACATGTGCCCATACATCACCTGACTCCATTGTCATTTTACTAGTCACATGTGCCCATACATCACTCAACTCCATTGTTATTTTACTAGTCACATGTGCCCATACATCACCTGACTCCATTGTCATTTTACTTGTCACACGTGCCCATACATCACCTGACTCCACTGTCATTTTAATAGTCACATGTTCCCATACATCACCTCACTCCATTGTCATTTTACTAGTCACATGTGCCCATACATCACCTGACTCCATTGTCATTTTACTAGTCACATGTGCCCATACATCACCTTACTCCATTGTCATTTTACTAGTCACACGTGCCCATACATCACCTCACTCCATTGTCATTTTACTAGTCACACGTGCCCATACATCACCTGACTCCATTGTCATTTTACTAGTCACATGTGCCCATACATCACCTCACTCCATTGTCATTTTACTAGTCACATGTGCACATACATCACCTGACTCCATTGTCATTTTACTAGTCACATGTGCCCATACATCACCTGACTCCATTGTCATTTTACTAGTCACATGTGCCCATACATCACCTTACTCCACACATGTGCCCATACATCACCTGACTCCATTGTCATTTTACTAGTCACATGTGCACATACATCACCTGACTCCATTGTCATTTTACTAGTCACATGTGCACATACATCACCTGACTCCATTGTCATTTTACTAGTCACATGTGCCCATACATCACCTGACTCCATTGTCATTTTACTAGTCACACGTGCCCATACATCACCAGACTCCATTGTCATTTTACTAGTCACATGTGCCCATACATCACCTCACTCCATTGTCATTTTACTAGTCACATGTGCACATACATCACCTGACTCCATTGTCATTTTACTAGTCACATGTGCACATACATCACCTGACTCCATTGTCATTTTACTAGTCACATGTGCCCATACATCACCTGACTCCATTGTCATTTTACTAGTCACACGTGCCCATACATCACCAGACTCCATTGTCATTTTACTAGTCACAGGTGCCCATACATCACCTGACTCCATTGTCATCTTACTAGTCACATGTGCACATACATCACCTGACTCCATTGTCATTTTACTAGTCACACGTGCCCATACATCACCTGACTCCATTGTCATTTTACTAGTCACATGTGCCCATACATCACCTGACTCCATTGTCATTTTACTAGTCACATGTGCCCATACATCACCTGACTCCATTGTTATTTTACTAGTCACATGTGCCCATACATCACCTAACTCCATTGTCATTTTCCTAGTCACACGTGCCCATACATCACCTGACTCCATTGTCATTTTACTAGTCACATGTGCCCATACATCACCTCACTCCATTGTCATTTTACTAGTCACATGTGCACATACATCACCTGACTCCATTGTCATTTTACTAGTCACATGTGCACATACATCACCTGACTCCATTGTCATTTTACTAGTCACATGTGCCCATACATCACCTGACTCCATTGTCATTTTACTAGTCACACGTGCCCATACATCACCAGACTCCATTGTCATTTTACTAGTCACAGGTGCCCATACATCACCTGACTCCATTGTCATCTTACTAGTCACATGTGCACATACATCACCTGACTCCATTGTCATTTTACTAGTCACACGTGCCCATACATCACCTGACTCCATTGTCATTTTACTAGTCACATGTGCCCATACATCACCTGACTCCATTGTCATTTTACTAGTCACATGTGCCCATACATCACCTGACTCCATTGTTATTTTACTAGTCACATGTGCCCATACATCACCTAACTCCATTGTCATTTTACTTGTCACACGTGCCCATACATCACCTGACTCCACTGTCATTTTACTAGTCACATGTTCCCATACATCACCTCACTCCATTGTCATTTTACTAGTCACATGTGCCCATACATCACCTGACTCCATTGTCATTTTACTAGTCACACGTGCCCATACATCACCTTGCTCCATTGTCATTTTACTAGTCACACGTGCCCATACATCACCAGACTCCATTGTCATTTTACTAGTCACACGTGCCCATACATCACATCACTCCATTGTCATTTTACTAGTCACATGTGCACATACATCACCTCACTCCATTGTCATTTTACTAGTCACATGTGCCCATACATCACCTGACTCCATTGTCATTTTACTAGTCACATGTGCCCATACATCACCTTACTCCATTGTCATTTTACTAGTCACACGTGCCCATACATCACCAGACTCCATTGTCATTTTACTAGTCACACGTGCCCATACATCACCTGACTCCATTGTCATTTTACTAGTCACATATGCCCATACATCACCTTACTCCATTGTCATTTTACTAGTCACACGTGCCCATACATCACCTGACTCCATTGTCATTTTACTAGTCACATGTGCCCATACATCACCTCACTCCATTGTCATTTTACTAGTCACATGTGCACATACATCACCTGACTCCATTGTCATTTTACTAGTCACATGTGCCCATACATCACCTGACTCCATTGTCATTTTACTAGTCACACGTGCCCATACATCACCTTACTCCACACATGTGCCCATACATCACCTTACTCCATTGTCATTTTCCTAGTCACACGTGCCCATACATCACCTGACTCCATTGTCATTTTACTAGTCACATGTGCCCATACATCACCTCACTCCATTGTCATTTTACTAGTCACATGTGCACATACATCACCTGACTCCATTGTCATTTTACTAGTCACATGTGCACATACATCACCTGACTCCATTGTCATTTTACTAGTCACACGTGCCCATACATCACCTGACTCCATTGTCATTTTACTAGTCACATGTGCCCATACATCACCAGACTCCATTGTCATTTTACTAGTCACACGTGCCCATACATCACCTGACTCCATTGTCATCTTACTAGTCACATGTGCACATACATCACCTGACTCCATTGTCATTTTACTAGTCACACGTGCCCATACATCACCTGACTCCATTGTCATTTTACTAGTCACATGTGCCCATACATCACCTGACTCCATTGTCATTTTACTAGTCACATGTGCCCATACATCACCTGACTCCATTGTTATTTTACTAGTCACATGTGCCCATACATCACCTAACTCCATTGACATTTTACTTGTCACACGTGCCCATACATCACCTGACTCCACTGTCATTTTACTAGTCACATGTTCCCATACATCACCTCACTCCATTGTCATTTTACTAGTCACATGTGCCCATACATCACCTGACTCCATTGTCATTTTACTAGTCACACGTGCCCATACATCACCTTACTCCATTGTCATTTTACTAGTCACACGTGCCCATACATCACCAGACTCCATTGTTATTTTACTAGTCACATGTGCCCATACATCACCTAACTCCATTGTCATTTTACTTGTCACACGTGCCCATACATCACCTGACTCCACTGTCATTTTACTAGTCACATGTTCCCATACATCACCTCACTCCATTGTCATTTTACTAGTCACATGTGCCCATACATCACCTGACTCCATTGTCATTTTACTAGTCACACGTGCCCATACATCACCTTACTCCATTGTCATTTTACTAGTCACACGTGCCCATACATCACCAGACTCCATTGTCATTTTACTAGTCACACGTGCCCATACATCACATCACTCCATTGTCATTTTACTAGTCACACGTGCCCATACATCACCTGACTCCATTGTCATTTTACTAGTCACATGTGCCCATACATCACCTTACTCCATTGTCATTTTACTAGTCACACGTGCCCATACATCACCTGACTCCATTGTCATTTTACTAGTCACACGTGCCCATACATCACCTTACTCCATTGTCATTTTACTAGTCACACGTGCCCATACATCACCAGACTCCATTGTCATTTTACTAGTCACACGTGCCCATACATCACATCACTCCATTGTCATTTTACTAGTCACACGTGCCCATACATCACCTGACTCCATTGTCATTTTACTAGTCACATGTGCCCATACATCACCTTACTCCATTGTCATTTTACTAGTCACACGTGCCCATACATCACCTCACTCCATTGTCATTTTACTAGTCACATGTGCACATACATCACCTGACTCCATTGTCATTTTACTAGTCACATGTGCCCATACATCACCTGACTCCATTGTCATTTTACTAGTCACACGTGCCCATACATCACCTTACTCCACACATGTGCCCATACATCACCTTACTCCATTGTCATTTTCCTAGTCACACGTGCCCATACATCACCTGACTCCATTGTCATTTTACTAGTCACATGTGCCCATACATCACCTCACTCCATTGTCATTTTACTAGTCACATGTGCACATACATCACCTGACTCCATTGTCATTTTACTAGTCACACGTGCCCATACATCACCTGACTCCATTGTCATTTTACTAGTCACATGTGCCCATACATCACCTGACTCCATTGTCATTTTACTAGTCACATGTGCCCATACATCACCTGACTCCATTGTTATTTTACTAGTCACATGTGCCCATACATCACCTAACTCCATTGTCATTTTACTTGTCACACGTGCCCATACATCACCTGACTCCACTGTCATTTTACTAGTCACATGTTCCCATACATCACCTCACTCCATTGTCATTTTACTAGTCACACGTGCCCATACATCACCTGACTCCATTGTCATTTTACTAGTCACACGTGCCCATACATCACCTTACTCCATTGTCATTTTACTAGTCACACGTGCCCATATATCACCAGACTCCATTGTCATTTTACTAGTCACACGTGCCCATACATCACATCACTCCATTGTCATTTTACTAGTCACATGTGCACATACATCACCTCACTCCATTGTCATTTTACTAGTCACATGTGCCCATACATCACCTGACTCCATTGTCATTTTACTAGTCACATGTGCCCATACATCACCTTACTCCATTGTCATTTTACTAGTCACACGTGCCCATACATCACCAGACTCCATTGTCATTTTACTAGTCACACGTGCCCATACATCACCTGACTCCATTGTCATTTTACTAGTCACATGTGCCCATACATCACCTTACTCCATTGTCATTTTACTAGTCACACGTGCCCATACATCACCTGACTCCATTGTCATTTTACTAGTCACATGTGCCCATACATCACCTCACTCCATTGTCATTTTACTAGTCACATGTGCACATACATCACCTGACTCCATTGTCATTTTACTAGTCACATGTGCCCATACATCACCTGACTCCATTGTCATTTTACTAGTCACACGTGCCCATACATCACCTTACTCCACACATGTGCCCATACATCACCTTACTCCATTGTCATTTTCCTAGTCACACGTGCCCATACATCACCTGACTCCATTGTCATTTTACTAGTCACATGTGCCCATACATCACCTCACTCCATTGTCATTTTACTAGTCACATGTGCACATACATTACCTGACTCCATTGTCATTTTACTAGTCACATGTGCACATACATCACCTGACTCCATTGTCATTTTACTAGTCACACGTGCCCATACATCACCTGACTCCATTGTCATTTTACTAGTCACACGTGCCCATACATCACCAGACTCCATTGTCATTTTACTAGTCACA
This sequence comes from Pseudophryne corroboree, assembly GCF_028390025.1. NCBI lineage: Eukaryota > Metazoa > Chordata > Amphibia > Anura > Myobatrachidae > Pseudophryne > Pseudophryne corroboree. Next base: position 63,649,742 of record NC_086450.1, on the reverse strand, counting down.
CGTGCCCATACATCACCTGACTCCATTGTCATCTTACTAGTCACATGTGCACATACATCACCTGACTCCATTGTCATTTTACTAGTCACACGTGCCCATACATCACCTGACTCCATTGTCATTTTACTAGTCACATGTGCCCATACATCACCTGACTCCATTGTCATTTTACTAGTCACATGTGCCCATACATCACCTGACTCCATTGTTATTTTACTAGTCACATGTGCCCATACATCACCTAACTCCATTGTCATTTTACTTGTCACACGTGCCCATACATCACCTGACTCCACTGTCATTTTACTAGTCACATGTTCCCATACATCACCTCACTCCATTGTCATTTTACTAGTCACATGTGCCCATACATCACCTGACTCCATTGTCATTTTACTAGTCACATGTGCCCATACATCACCTCACTCCATTGTCATTTTACTAGTCACATGTGCACATACATCACCTGACTCCATTGTCATTTTACTAGTCACACGTGCCCATACATCACCTGACTCCATTGTCATTTTACTAGTCACATGTGCCTATACATCACCTCACTCCATTGTCATTTTACTAGTCACACGTGCCCATACATCACCTGACTCCATTGTCATTTTACTAGTCACATGTGCCCATACATCACCTCACTCCATTGTCATTTTACTAGTCACATGTGCACATACATCACCTGACTCCATTGTCATTTTACTAGTCACATGTGCCCATACATCACCTGACTCCATTGTCATTTTACTAGTCACATGTGCCCATACATCACCTTACTCCACACATGTGCCCATACATCACCTTACTCCATTGTCATTTTCCTAGTCACACGTGCCCATACATCACCTCACTCCATTGTCATTTTACTAGTCACATGTGCACATACATCACCTGACTCCATTGTCATTTTACTAGTCACATGTGCACATACATCACCTGACTCCATTGTCATTTTACTAGTCACATGTGCCCATACATCACCTGACTCCATTGTCATTTTACTAGTCACACGTGCCCATACATCACCAGACTCCATTGTCATTTTACTAGTCACAGGTGCCCATACATCACCTGACTCCATTGTCATCTTACTAGTCACATGTGCACATACATCACCTGACTCCATTGTCATTTTACTAGTCACACGTGCCCATACATCACCTGACTCCATTGTCATTTCACTAGTCACATGTGCCCATACATCACCTGACTCCATTGTCATTTTACTAGTCACGTGTGCCCATACATCACCTGACTCCATTGTTATTTTACTAGTCACATGTGCCCATACATTACCTAACTCCATTGTCATTTTACTTGTCACACGTGCCCATACATCACCTGACTCCACTGTCATTTTACTAGTCACATGTTCCCATACATCACCTCACTCCATTGTCATTTTACTAGTCACATGTGCCCATACATCACCTGTCTCCATTGTCATTTTACTAGTCACACGTGCCCATACATCACCTTGCTCCATTGTCATTTTACTAGTCACACGTGCCCATACATCACCAGACTCCATTGTCATTTTACTAGTCACACGTGCCCATACATCACATCACTCCATTGTCATTTTACTAGTCACATGTGCACATACATCACCTCACTCCATTGTCATTTTACTAGTCACATGTGCCCATACATCACCTGACTCCATTGTCATTTTACTAGTCACATGTGCCCATACATCACCTTACTCCATTGTCATTTGACTAGTCACACGTGCCCATACATCACCAGACTCCATTGTCATTTTACTAGTCACACGTGCCCATACATCACCTGACTCCATTGTCATTTTACTAGTCACATGTGCCCATACATCACCTTACTCCATTGTCATTTTACTAGTCACACGTGCCCATACATCACCTGACTCCATTGTCATTTTACTAGTCACATGTGCCCATACATCACCTCACTCCATTGTCATTTCTTTTTCATCCACTAGGGGTCACTGGAGTACTCCTGGGATATGGACGGCTTCCACAGGAAGTAGGCACTGAATAAATTAATTTTGGAACTATACCTCCCCTCCATATCCCTGAGTACCTCAGTGTTTTTTCTGTGCTCGACACAGTTAGTAGGCTTGTGGCTTTGCTGCCACAGAGGTCCACATTTCATTGGATTTTTTTCTAAGTTTTTTCTTTTTTCAACGATTTACCACATCCCTTCCCCCCTTCCAATAGGCGTGGGTCCGGGATAAGTGAAGGCTGCTTTAGCAGCTGTGGGTGTCGGACCTCTCTAAAAAGAGCTCCTTCACTACCACCTGCAGGACTAAAACCTGCAGTAAAGGCTGGACGGAACTTACAGAGAAGCCCCGTCATAGCCCTCACCACAGGGTCCAGGTATGTTGAACGGGGCGGTCAGCTCACGCTGCCGCCCCACTGTGTGGGATACTGTGTGTGTGTGTGTGTGTGTGTGGCCCAGGCCCTCGATGCCGCTTCGGGCTCCCTCTCCACCATAGCCCGGCTCCGTGTATAGAGAACGGTATACGGAGCATGGGGGGACACACAAATGAGAGTCAAAAGGCAGGTTTCTTAGCCTAGTGAGTAACTTTGCTGCCACAGTGATGTTCCCTGCACACAGAAATGTCAGGGTCACTGGATAAAATCTCATGATTCAACTCTTATTGATAAGGGAATACAGCAGCGCTGCATATGTATTACAAAAGGCTATGAAGTCTTTGTTAAAACAAGATTAACCATGTTTCCTGTTGTATTTCCAGAATTTCCTGTGTTACATCTCTCCTCCATTGAAGGCGCAGGGGTGTTAAGGGGAATTTGGGAGCAGGCATATGGCTAACGTGCACTGCACTTGACCAGATATATATTTATAGAGACACCTTAGTGCTATTTACTGTGTCGTGCAAGTTGTCTGTCTTTGTTTTTTTTTTGTATTGTCTGTCTGCATGAGTAAGACACCAGCAATTACTAATAAGCAGTTTCCCTGCCATGTCTAAAACATGGATATACATAATTATTTATATCCTAACTGTTTATAATGATATTATCCTAAAGACTGCAAATCTGAATCATGGTTGTGGCAGCCAAATACTGGCTTTGTTCATTTGTTGTAAAGTAAGATATGTTATAACAATTGGTCAGCACATGGTGCTTATAAAACAGTATCTGTGGAGCCGTGTGAGTTCACTCACCTGCAGCAGCTTTGGCTTAATTCACTTGGCCACACCACACTGGATACGCCCAATCTCATCTGATTTTGGAAGCTAAGCAGTGTTGGGCCTGATTAGCCACCTGGGAGTACAAGGTGCTGTAGGTTTTTTTTATTCTACAGCCACACCACACTGGATACGCCCAAACTCATCTGAGCTTGGAAGCTAAGCAGGGTTGCATACTGTTTTGCCATCTGGGGGAAACTGGTGATCCAACTAGATTGCATACTAATACATGCTAGTTTAAACTGTTAAAAATAGCTCAGTTTGGCCTTACACTATCAATATAAACCTACCATAGGTTTTACAGTCAGGATAGCTCTCCAGAGCGCGCTCCCGGCGCCGGCCACTAGAAGGGCCCATTAACTAAGCTGTGGTCAAGCAGCAGTCATCTCAGATTTTAAGCCTGTGCGAGGTCACATTTAGTTTCAGACTTGTAAAAATGTGTTATACCTGTGTATCAGGGAGACTCTGTAGCCTACTGGTTAGGCTTCCCGCCAACAGTGTAGATGCTGCTTGCAGGGTCATTGGTTCGAATCCTGGGTTCAACTACTGTCTATACACCAGATAGTGTTAACAGTCTCAGTACATAATTGGCCATGGGTTTCCTCAGTGAGTACATTGGAAATGCTTCCATATGGCTTAGCATACATGTGTTTGTGGATGATGGTTGTATCCTCAATTGGATGTTGCACTGTGTTTGATATTATTATAAAAAAATGTATGTGTGTGTGTATATGTGTGTATATATATATATATATATATAATATGCTGACATTAAAAGTCTATTTTGCAGTAAGCAAGAATAATTGGTCAGCACTCAGTGCTTATTAACACTATCTGTTGAGCACTGCAAACATGGCCACACCGCAGCAGCTTTGCTTATTGTTTTTACAGGTGGCTCTGTAGCCAAGTGGTTAGGCTTTCCGGCCACAGTGAACATTGTGTTTGCATGGACACTGGTTCAGATCCTGGTTTAACAGGTGTTTAAAAAAAAAAAAACCATGGTAGGACAATTTTTTTCTTTTAATGTTACTTCCTGGTTCTTTCTCGGAAGTTGCTGCCCTACAACACTTAGACTCTGGAGGAGCGGAGTGTTGTTAGGAGTTTAATTTATTAATTGTTTTTGTACAGCATGACTCTACAGGAAGATTCACTATTGCTGGTAACCACATGCACGGTAATGCAGGTTTATACACACGTTACTTCCGTGGTGTACTTACTGGTTGGAGTACATGATCTCTTGCACTTACATGTGCAGCAGAGTACTGCAATGGAAGCATGCTGGGCCCATAACCCAGAGGTAGGCAGATTGAAACTATCCTCTGCTATATGCATTTATGCATAATCAAACAAGCAGCTTCGCTGCAAAGTCGGTCACACAGTGTGTCGGACAAATACGAATCTGGGCCAGTGGCGCAATGTATAACGCATCTGACTATGCATAACAAGATTGTAGGTTCGTCTCCTACCTGGCTCGTTTAAGTTGCCGTGATCGTATAGTGGTTAGTACTCTGCGTAAAGACTGCACAGACAGTTTCAGTTACATTGTTGCGGTCGATTTGCCACCAGCCCTCATAGCACCAGGCCAGTACGTCAGGTTCTCAGCGAAGGCTGAACAATTTCCAATCAGAGACAATTGCATTTATTGGGTGTTTTACTACATATCAGAGTATACCCTACACAGCAGTAGGGCTGTTGCTTCGCCCTGCTTTGGTAAGGGTTTGAGGTAACAAGGCTGTAGTGGCAGGGCATTCCAGTTCAGGTTTGCCCTAAATAAAAACCACCTTACACTTCTTGCTGCCTACAGCTTCTTTGGATGTTGGCAGTTGGTTCTTGCGTTTTCAGCTTCGCTAGTAGCGCATAACGTCCACTTTGGCTATGTTCCTAACAGGCGGAGTCGGATTCCAAACAAGATAGATCGCAGACCAAGTGGGGAGGAAAATCTGATTTCCTACCATTGTCTACGCGAATTCCTGAATGATTCCGTCTCAACGACTTCAATTCCTAGGTATGATTCTCAATACGGTAAATCAAAGAATTTACATACCCGAACAGAAAGTACAGGTCATTCGTCATCTGGTACAATTAGTGCTCAAGCCACGCACAGTCTCGGTTCACTTGTGCATTCGCCTATTAGACAATGGTGGCGGCTTTCGAAGCGCTTCAGTTCGGAGGACTTCACTCACGTCCTTTTCAATTGGATGTGTTCGCACAGTGGTCGGGCTCGCATCTGCAGATTTACTGCAGAAGTGAGGTTGTCTCCAAGGGCCAGAGTCTCTACTCTGGTGGCTCAAAGTACAGAATCTAACCGCAGGGAAACGGTTCGGTGCCTGGAATTGGATAATTCTCACGGCGGACGCAAGTCTCAGAGGTTGGGGAGCTGTAGTTCAAAATTATCAGCTCCAGGGTCTCTGGGCGGATCACGAAAGATTGCTGTCTATAAATGTCCTGGAACTCCGGGCAATTTACAATGCGCTACTATAAGCAGTGCACAGGCTGCAGGCTCAGGCTGTTCAGGTGCAGTCAGACAATGCGACAGCAGTCGCATACATCAACAAACAAGGAGGAACGAAAAAACCGTATGGCAATGCGGGAGGTACAGATGTGTCCACGTGCATCTTTGCTGTGTCCCGTCATGTATGGCACGGTTTTGCATGCTATATACTCAGAGATTTAGTCATGTCTTGTGTTTTTTTCTTAATTTGCTGCCTTAATATGTTACTTTATACATATTCTTTTATGGCAAACAAAAATTTTAAAATTCATCCACTCACTTCTCATGAAAAACAGTTTAGCTGTGTTTTGCATGTTGTGCCAAATTTGTAAAAAAAAAAAAAGCAAAGATGTAAGCAGTCACATCTGTAGCTTGAATCCTCTATTGGGCCGAGTATCACCAAATGATATTGTCGGCAGTAGTCATTCCGGGAGTGGACAACTGGGAGGCGGATTATCTCAGCCGTCTGAATTTTCATCCAGGAGAATGGGCATTAAATCCAGAAGTATTTCACATGCTGGTCCAGAAGTGGAGTTACCCGCAGGTGGACCTGATGGCATCTCGCCACAATCATCAAACGCCCTAGGTCGTGTCCAGAACGAGAGATCCAAAGGCAGTGGCGGTGGATGCTCTCACAATCGCGTGGCCATACAGTCTCGCGTATCTATTTCCACCGTTTCCGCTGCTCCCTCTGTGGCTAAAACGGATCAAAGGAGAGTCCGTCACAGTTATACTAGTGGCGCCTCTTTGGCCTCGGAGAGCTTGGTTCTCGGATCTCCGCGGTCTACTCGCAGTCGGTCTTTGGCCGCTCCCACTACGTTCTGACCTGTTACAGCAGGGTCCGTTCCTTTTACCCGATTTAGCGCGGCCGCGTTTGACGGGGTGGCTGTTGAGACAGCCCTCTTAAGAAGAGAGGGCATTCCAGAATCGGGTATTCCAACCATGTTACGAGCTAGGAAGCCGGTTACGGCAGCTCATTATTACAGAATTTGGCGTGCCTAGGTTAGATAGAGGTCTGAGTTTATCCACACTAAAAGTGCGGATAACGGCGTTGTCCATTTATTTTCATAGTAGATTGGCCCTATTGCCGTCGGTTCACACCTTTTATGCAGGGTGTCCTCAGAGTTCAGCCTCCATTCACTCTACCTACTGCGCCATAAGACTTGAATCTGGTTTTTAGATTTCTTAGTCTTTTTATTATGAACCCTTACAACGAGTGGATATTAAATTTCTCACTTGGGAAAATAATGTTTCTTTTAGCCTTAGCGTCAGCAAGGCGTGTTTCAGATTGGGTGCTTTGTCGTGCAAACCACCGTATTTAGTGTTTCATGATGACAGAGCGGAATTCCGAGCGAATTCTGCTTTTCTACCAAAGGTAGTGTCATCTTTTCACATCAATCAACCAATAGTAGTTCCTATGTTAACAGGAGACTCTGGTAGGTTGGATGTGGTATGCGCATTACGCATTTATGTATCCCGAACGTCGACCGTTCGTTAGACAGATACGTTGTTTGCTCTCTATGATGCTGCCAAGATGGGTTGGCCAGCTTCTAGGCAGACCTTATCCAGTTGGATTAAAGTGACCATACGTCAGACTTACCGTCATGCTAGGTTACAGCCGCCTACATCGATAACAGCTCATTCCACACGTGCTGTGGGAACATCATGGTCAGCGAGTCGTGGAGCTTCTACGACACAGCTTTGCCGGGCGGCTACATGGTCTTCGGTGCACACGTTTGTGCGCCTCTACAAGTTTGATACGTTTGCGGCATCAGCATCTAGCTTTGGCCGCCTAGTGTTACAGGTGCCAAACAGCTCTCCCGCCCGCGGGGGAAACTTTGGTACGTCCCAAGAGTACTCCAGTGACCCCTAGTGGATGAAAAAGAAAATAGGATTTTGGTACTTACCAGGTAAATCCTTTTCTTTGAATCCATAGGGGGCACTGGACGCCCACCCAGAGCAGTTTACCTGGTTTGGGGTAGGTTCAGTAGATCTTATGGTAACACACTTTCACCGACTGGTTCAGATTAACAAGTTATGGTGTCAACTGTTTAGTTCTCAGTAATGTTGGGTCAACTTTATTGTTGTCCGTTATGTTATATGTAATGCTCCATTGTCAACCTCTCTATCGCTCCTGTTCGGCTCAGTAAAAAACACTGAGGTACTCAGGGATATGGAGGGGAGGTATAGTTCCAAAATTAATTTATTCAGTGCCTACTTCCTGTGGAAGCCGTCCATATCCCAAGAGTACTCCAGTGCCCCCTATGGATTCAAAGAAAAGGATTTACCTGGTAAGTACCAAAATCCTATTTTTACTAGTCACATGTGCACATACATCACCTGACTCCATTGTCATTTTACTAGTCACATGTGCCCATACATCACCTGACTCCATTGTCATTTTACTAGTCACACGTGCCCATACATCACCTTACTCCACACATGTGCCCATACATCACCTTACTCCATTGTCATTTTCCTAGTCACACGTGCCCATACATCACCTGACTCCATTGTCATTTTACTAGTCACATGTGCCCATACATCACCTCACTCCATTGTCATTTTACTAGTCACATGTGCACATACATCACCTGACTCCATTGTCATTTTACTAGTCACATGTGCACATACATCACCTGACTCCATTGTCATTTTACTAGTCACACGTGCCCATACATCACCTGACTCCATTGTCATTTTACTAGTCACACGTGCCCATACATCACCAGACTCCATTGTCATTTTACTAGTCACACGTGCCCATACATCACCAGACTCCATTGTCATTTTACTAGTGACATGTTCCCATACATCACCTCACTCCATTGTCATTTTACTAGTCACATGTGCCCATACATCACCTGACTCCATTGTCATTTTACTAGTCACACGTGCCCATACATCACCTTACTCCATTGTCATTTTACTAGTCACACGTGCCCATACATCACCAGACTCCATTGTTATTTTACTAGTCACATGTGCCCATACATCACCTAACTCCATTGTCATTTTACTTGTCACACGTGCCCATACATCACCTGACTCCACTGTCATTTTACTAGTCACATGTTCCCATACATCACCTCACTCCATTGTCATTTTACTAGTCACATGTGCCCATACATCACCTGACTCCATTGTCATTTTACTAGTCACACGTGCCCATACATCACCTTACTCCATTGTCATTTTACTAGTCACACGTGCCCATACATCACCAGACTCCATTGTCATTTTACTAGTCACACGTGCCCATACATCACATCACTCCATTGTCATTTTACTAGTCACACGTGCCCATACATCACCTGACTCCATTGTCATTTTACTAGTCACATGTGCCCATACATCACCTTACTCCATTGTCATTTTACTAGTCACACGTGCCCATACATCACCTGACTCCATTGTCATTTTACTAGTCACACGTGCCCATACATCACCTTACTCCATTGTCATTTTACTAGTCACACGTGCCCATACATCACCTTACTCCACACATGTGCCCATACATCACCTTACTCCATTGTCATTTTCCTAGTCACACGTGCCCATACATCACCTGACTCCATTGTCATTTTACTAGTCACATGTGCCCATACATCACCTGACTCCATTGTCATTTTACTAGTCACATGTGTCCATACATCACCTTACTCCATTGTCATTTTACTAGTCACACGTGCCCCTACATCACCTGACTCCATTGTCATTTTACTAGTCACATGTGCCCATACATCACCTGACTCCATTGTCATTTTACCAGTCACATGTGCACATACATCACCTGACTCCATTGTCATTTTACTAGTCACATGTGCCCATACATCACCTGACTCCATTGTCATTTTACTAGTTACATGTGCCCATACATCACCTCACTCCATTGTCATTTTACTAGTCACATGTGCCCATACATCACATCACTCCATTGTCATTTTACTAGTCACATGTGCCCATACATCACCTTACTCCATTGTCATTTTACTAGTCACATGTGCACATACATCACCTGGCTCCATTGTCATTCTACTAATCATACGTGCCCATACATCACATCACTCCATTGTCATTTTACTAGTCACATGTGCCCATACATCACCTGACTCCATTGTCATTTTACTAGTCACATGTGCACATACATCACCTGGCTCCATTGTCATTCTACTAATCACACGTGCCCATACATCACATCACTCCATTGTCATTTTACTAGTCACATGTGCCCATACATCACCTGACTCCATTGTCATTTTACTAGTCACATGTGCCCATACATCACCTTACTCCATTGTCATTTTACTAGTCACACGTGCCCATACATCACCAGACTCCATTGTCATTTTACTAGTCACATGTGCCCATACATCACCTCACTCCATTGTCATTTTACTAGTCACATGTGCACATACATCACCTCACTCCATTGTCATTTTACTAGTCACATGTGCACATACATCACCTGACTCCATTGTCATGTTACTAGTCACATGTGCACATACATCACCTGACTCCATTGTCATTTTACTAGTCACACGTGCCCATACATCACCTGACTCCATTGTCATTTTACTAGTCACACGTGCCCATACATCACCAGACTCCATTGTCATTTTACTAGTCACACGTGCCCATACATCACCTGACTCCATTGTCATTTTACTAGTCACATGTGCACATACATCACCTGACTCCATTGTCATTTTACTAGTCACACGTGCCCATACATCACCTGACTCCATTGTCATTTTACTAGTCACATGTGCCCATACATCACCTGACTCCATTGTCATTTTACTAGTCACATGTGCCCATACATCACTCAACTCCATTGTTATTTTACTAGTCACATGTGCCCATACATCACCTGACTCCATTGTCATTTTACTTGTCACACGTGCCCATACATCACCTGACTCCACTGTCATTTTAATAGTCACATGTTCCCATACATCACCTCACTCCATTGTCATTTTACTAGTCACATGTGCCCATACATCACCTGACTCCATTGTCATTTTACTAGTCACATGTGCCCATACATCACCTGACTCCATTGTCATTTTACTAGTCACACGTGCCCATACATCACCAGACTCCATTGTCATTTTACTAGTCACACGTGCCCATACATCACCTGACTCCATTGTCATTTTACTAGTCACATGTGCCCATACATCACCTCACTCCATTGTCATTTTACTAGTCACACGTGCCCATACATCACCTGACTCCATTGTCATTTTACTAGTCACATGTGCCCATACATCACCTCACTCCATTGTCATTTTACTAGTCACATGTGCACATACATCACCTGACTCCATTGTCATTTTACTAGTCACATGTGCCCATACATCACCTGACTCCATTGTCATTTTACTAGTCACATGTGCCCATACATCACCTTACTCCACACATGTGCCCATACATCACCTTACTCCATTGTCATTTTCCTAGTCACACGTGCCCATACATCACCTGACTCCATTGTCATTTTACTAGTCACATGTGCCCATACATCACCTCACTCCATTGTCATTTTACTAGTCACATGTGCACATACATCACCTGACTCCATTGTCATTTTACTAGTCACATGTGCACATACATCACCTGACTCCATTGTCATTTTACTAGTCACATGTGCCCATACATCACCTGACTCCATTGTCATTTTACTAGTCACACGTGCCCATACATCACCAGACTCCATTGTCATTTTACTAGTCACAGGTGCCCATACATCACCTGACTCCATTGTCATCTTACTAGTCACATGTGCACATACATCACCTGACTCCATTGTCATTTTACTAGTCACATGTGCCCATACATCACCTGACTCCATTGTCATTTTACTAGTCACATGTGCCCATACATCACCTGACTCCATTGTCATTTTACTAGTCACACGTGCCCATACATCACCAGACTCCATTGTCATTTTACTAGTCACAGGTGCCCATACATCACCTAACTCCATTGTCATTTTACTTGTCACACGTGCCCATACATCACCTGACTCCACTGTCATTTTACTAGTCACATGTTCCCATACATCACCTCACTCCATTGTCATTTTACTAGTCACATGTGCCCATACATCACCTCACTCCATTGTCATTTTACTAGTCACACGTGCCCATACATCACCTGACTCCATTGTCATTTTACTAGTCACATGTGCCCATACATCACCTCACTCCATTGTCATTTTACTAGTCACATGTGCACATACATCACCTGACTCCATTGTCATTTTACTAGTCACATGTGCCCATACATCACCTGACTCCATTGTCATTTTACTAGTCACATGTGCCCATACATCACCTTACTCCACACATGTGCCCATACATCACCTTACTCCATTGTCATTTTCCTAGTCACACGTGCCCATACATCACCTGACTCCATTGTCATTTTACTAGTCACATGTGCCCATACATCACCTCACTCCATTGTCATTTTACTAGTCACATGTGCACATACATCACCTGACTCCATTGTCATTTTACTAGTCACATGTGCACATACATCACCTGACTCCATTGTCATTTTACTAGTCACATGTGCCCATACATCACCTGACTCCATTGTCATTTTACTAGTCACACGTGCCCATACATCACCAGACTCCATTGTCATTTTACTAGTCACAGGTGCCCATACATCACCTGACTCCATTGTCATCTTACTAGTCACATGTGCACATACATCACCTGACTCCATTGTCATTTTACTAGTCACACGTGCCCATACATCACCTGACTCCATTGTCATTTTACTAGTCACATGTGCCCATACATCACCTGACTCCATTGTTATTTTACTAGTCACATGTGCCCATACATCACCTAACTCCATTGTCATTTTACTTGTCACACGTGCCCATACATCACCTGACTCCACTGTCATTTTACTAGTCACATGTTCCCATACATCACCTCACTCCATTGTCATTTTACTAGTCACATGTGCCCATACATCACCTGACTCCATTGTCATTTTACTAGTCACACGTGCCCATACATCACCTTGCTCCATTGTCATTTTACTAGTCACACGTGCCCATACATCACCAGACTCCATTGTCATTTTACTAGTCACACGTGCCCATACATCACATCACTCCATTGTCATTTTACTAGTCACATGTGCACATACATCACCTGACTCCATTGTCATTTTACTAGTCACATGTGCCCATACATCACCTGACTCCATTGTCATTTTACTAGTCACACGTGCCCATACATCACCTTACTCCACACATGTGCCCATACATCACCTTACTCCATTGTCATTTTCCTAGTCACACGTGCCCATACATCACCTGACTCCATTGTCATTTTACTAGTCACATGTGCCCATACATCACCTCACTCCATTGTCATTTTACTAGTCACATGTGCACATACATCACCTGACTCCATTGTCATTTTACTAGTCACATGTGCACATACATCACCTGACTCCATTGTCATTTTACTAGTCACACGTGCCCATACATCACCTGACTCCATTGTCATTTTACTAGTCACATGTGCCCATACATCACCAGACTCCATTGTCATTTTACTAGTCACACGTGCCCATACATCACCTGACTCCATTGTCATCTTACTAGTCACATGTGCACATACATCACCTGACTCCATTGTCATTTTACTAGTCACACGTGCCCATACATCACCTGACTCCATTGTCATTTTACTAGTCACATGTGCCCATACATCACCTGACTCCATTGTCATTTTACTAGTCACATGTGCCCATACATCACCTGACTCCATTGTTATTTTACTAGTCACATGTGCCCATACATCACCTAACTCCATTGACATTTTACTTGTCACACGTGCCCATACATCACCTGACTCCACTGTCATTTTACTAGTCACATGTTCCCATACATCACCTCACTCCATTGTCATTTTACTAGTCACATGTGCCCATACATCACCTGACTCCATTGTCATTTTACTAGTCACACGTGCCCATACATCACCTTACTCCATTGTCATTTTACTAGTCACACGTGCCCATACATCACCAGACTCCATTGTTATTTTACTAGTCACATGTGCCCATACATCACCTAACTCCATTGTCATTTTACTTGTCACACGTGCCCATACATCACCTGACTCCACTGTCATTTTACTAGTCACATGTTCCCATACATCACCTCACTCCATTGTCATTTTACTAGTCACATGTGCCCATACATCACCTGACTCCATTGTCATTTTACTAGTCACACGTGCCCATACATCACCTTACTCCATTGTCATTTTACTAGTCACACGTGCCCATACATCACCAGACTCCATTGTTATTTTACTAGTCACATGTGCCCATACATCACCTTACTCCATTGTCATTTTACTAGTCACACGTGCCCATACATCACCTGACTCCATTGTCATTTTACTAGTCACACGTGCCCATACATCACCTTACTCCATTGTCATTTTACTAGTCACACGTGCCCATACATCACCAGACTCCATTGTCATTTTACTAGTCACACGTGCCCATACATCACATCACTCCATTGTCATTTTACTAGTCACACGTGCCCATACATCACCTTACTCCATTGTCATTTTACTAGTCACACGTGCCCATACATCACCTCACTCCATTGTCATTTTACTAGTCACATGTGCACATACATCACCTGACTCCATTGTCATTTTACTAGTCACATGTGCCCATACATCACCTGACTCCATTGTCATTTTACTAGTCACACGTGCCCATACATCACCTTACTCCACACATGTGCCCATACATCACCTTACTCCATTGTCATTTTCCTAGTCACACGTGCCCATACATCACCTGACTCCATTGTCATTTTACTAGTCACATGTGCCCATACATCACCTCACTCCATTGTCATTTTACTAGTCACATGTGCACATACATCACCTGACTCCATTGTCATTTTACTAGTCACACGTGCCCATACATCACCTGACTCCATTGTCATTTTACTAGTCACATGTGCCCATACATCACCTGACTCCATTGTTATTTTACTAGTCACATGTGCCCATACATCACCTGACTCCATTGTCATTTTACTAGTCACACGTGCCCATACATCACCAGACTCCATTGTCATTTTACTAGTCACACGTGCCCATACATCACATCACTCCATTGTCATTTTACTAGTCACACGTGCCCATACATCACCTGACTCCATTGTCATTTTACTAGTCACATGTGCCCATACATCACCTCACTCCATTGTCATTTTACTAGTCACATGTGCACATACATCACCTGACTCCATTGTCATTTTACTAGTCACATGTGCCCATACATCACCTGACTCCATTGTCATTTTACTAGTCACACGTGCCCATACATCACCTTACTCCACACATGTGCCCATACATCACCTTACTCCATTGTCATTTTCCTAGTCACACGTGCCCATACATCACCTGACTCCATTGTCATTTTACTAGTCACATGTGCCCATACATCACCTCACTCCATTGTCATTTTACTAGTCACATGTGCACATACATCACCTGACTCCATTGTCATTTTACTAGTCACATGTGCACATACATCACCTGACTCCATTGTCATTTTACTAGTCACACGTGCCCATACATCACCTGACTCCATTGTCATTTTACTAGTCACACGTGCCCATACATCACCAGACTCCATTGTCATTTTACTAGTCACAGGTGCCCATACATCACCTGACTCCATTGTCATCTTACTAGTCACATGTGCACATACATCACCTGACTCCATTGTCATTTTACTAGTCACACGTACCCATACATCACCTGACTCCATTGTCATTTTACTAGTCACATGTGCCCATACATCACCTGACTCCATTGTCATTTTACTAGTCACATGTGCCCATACATCACCTGACTCCATTGTTATTTTACTAGTCACATGTGCCCATACATCACCTAACTCCATTGTCATTTTACTTGTCACACGTGCCCATACATCACCTGACTCCACTGTCATTTTACTAGTCACATGTTCCCATACATCACCTCACTCCATTGTCATTTTACTAGTCACATGTGCCCATACATCACCTGACTCCATTGTCATTTTACTAGTCACACGTGCCCATACATCACCTTACTCCATTGTCATTTTACTAGTCACACGTGCCCATACATCACCAGACTCCATTGTCATTTTACTAGTCACACGTGCCCATACATCACATCACTCCATTGTCATTTTACTAGTCACACGTGCCCATACATCACCTCACTCCATTGTCATTTTACTAGTCACATGTGCCCATACATCACCTGACTCCATTGTCATTTTACTAGTCACATGTGCCCATACATCACCTTACTCCATTGTCATTTTACTAGTCACACGTGCCAATACATCACCTGACTCCATTGTCATTTTACTAGTCACATGTGCCCATACATCACCTTACTCCATTGTCATTTTACTAGTCACACGTGCCCATACATCACCTGACTCCATTGTCATTTTACTAGTCACATGTGCCCATACATCACCTCACTCCATTGTCATTTTACTAGTCACACGTGCCCATACATCACCTGACTCCATTGTCATTTTACTAGTCACACGTGCCCATACATCACCTTACTCCACACATGTGCCCATACATCACCTTACTCCATTGTCATTTTCCTAGTCACACGTGCCCATACATCACCTGACTCCATTGTCATTTTACTAGTCACATGTGCCCATACATCACCTCACTCCATTGTCATTTTACTAGTCACATGTGCACATACATCACCTGACTCCATTGTCATTTTACTAGTCACATGTGCACATACATCACCTGACTCCATTGTCATTTTACTAGTCACACGTGCCCATACATCACCTGACTCCATTGTCATTTTACTAGTCACACGTGCCCATACATCACCAGACTCCATTGTCATTTTACTAGTCACATGTGCACATACATCACCTGACTCCATTGTCATTTTACTAGTCACACGTGCCCATACATCACCTGACTCCATTGTCATTTTACTAGTCACATGTGCCCATACATCACCTGACTCCATTGTCATTTTACTAGTCACATGTGCCCATACATCACCTGACTCCATTGTTATTTTACTAGTCACATGTGCCCATACATCACCTAACTCCATTGTCATTTTACTTGTCACACGTGCCCATACATCACCTGACTCCACTGTCATTTTACTAGTCACATGTTCCCATACATCACCTCACTCCATTGTCATTTTACTAGTCACATGTGCCCATACATCACCTGACTCCATTGTCATTTTACTAGTCACACGTGCCCATACATCACCTTACTCCATTGTCATTTTACTAGTCACACGTGCCCATACATCACCAGACTCCATTGTCATTTTACTAGTCACACGTGCCCATACATCACATCACTCCATTGTCATTTTACTAGTCACATGTGCACATACATCACCTGACTCCATTGTCATTTTACTAGTCACATGTGCACATACATCACTTGACTCCATTGTCATTTTACTAGTCACATGTGCCCATACATCACCTTACTCCATTGTCATTTTACTAGTCACATGTGCACATACATCACCTGACTCCATTGTCATGTTACTAGTCACATGTGCACATACATCACCTGACTCTATTGTCATTTTACTAGTCACACGTGCCCATACATCACCTGACTCCATTGTCATTTTACTAGTCACGTGCCCATACATCACCAGACTCCATTGTCATTTTACTAGTCACACGTGTCCATACATCACCTGACTCCATTGTCATTTTACTAGTCACATGTGCACATACATCACCTGACTCCATTGTCATTTTACTAGTCACACGTGCCCATACATCACCTGACTCCATTGTCATTTTACTAGTCACATGTGCCCATACATCACCTGACTCCATTGTCATTTTACTAGTCACATGTGCCCATACATCACCTAACTCCATTGTTATTTTACTAGTCACATGTGCCCATACATCACCTGACTCCATTGTCATTTTACTTGTCACACGTGCCCATACATCACCTGTCTCCACTGTCATTTTACTAGTCACATGTTCCCATACATCACCTCACTCCATTGTCATTTTACTAGTCACATGTGCCCATACATCACCTGACTCCATTGTCATTTTACTAGTCACATGTGCCCATACATCACCTGACTCCATTGTCATTTTACTAGTCACACGTGCCCATACATCACCTGACTCCATTGTCATTTTACTAGTCACACGTGCCCATACATCACCTTACTCCATTGTCATTTTACTAGTCACACGTGCCCATACATCACCAGACTCCATTGTTATTTTACTAGTCACATGTGCCCATACATCACCTAACTCCATTGTCATTTTACTTGTCACACGTGCCCATACATCACCTGACTCCACTGTCATTTTACTAGTCACATGTTCCCATACATCACCTCACTCCATTGTCATTTTACTAGTCACATGTGCCCATACATCACCTGACTCCATTGTCATTTTACTAGTCACACGTGCCCATACATCACCAGACTCCATTGTCATTTTACTAGTCACACGTGCCCATACATCACATCACTCCATTGTCATTTTACTAGTCACACGTGCCCATACATCACCTGACTCCATTGTCATTTTACTAGTCACACGTGCCCATACATCACCAGACTCCATTGTCATTTTACTAGTCACACGTGCCCATACATCACATCACTCCATTGTCATTTTACTAGTCACATGTGCCCATACATCACCTGACTCCATTGTCATTTTACTAGTCACATGTGCCCATACATCACCTGACTCCATTGTTATTTTACTAGTCACATGTGCCCATACATCACCTAACTCCATTGACATTTTACTTGTCACACGTGCCCATACATCACCTGACTCCACTGTCATTTTACTAGTCACATGTTCCCATACATCACCTCACTCCATTGTCATTTTACTAGTCACACGTGCCCATACATCACCTGACTCCATTGTCATTTTACTAGTCACACGTGCCCATACATCACCTTACTCCATTGTCATTTTACTAGTCACACGTGCCCATACATCACCTGACTCCATTGTCATTTTACTAGTCACACGTGCCCATACATCACCTTACTCCATTGTCATTTTACTAGTCACACGTGCCCATACATCACCAGACTCCATTGTCATTTTACTAGTCACACGTGCCCATACATCACATCACTCCATTGTCATTTTACTAGTCACACGTGCCCATACATCACCTGACTCCATTGTCATTTTACTAGTCACATGTGCCCATACATCACCTTACTCCATTGTCATTTTACTAGTCACACGTGCCCATACATCACCTCACTCCATTGTCATTTTACTAGTCACATGTGCACATACATCACCTGACTCCATTGTCATTTTACTAGTCACATGTGCCCATACATCACCTGACTCCATTGTCATTTTACTAGTCACACGTGCCCATACATCACCTTACTCCATTGTCATTTTACTAGTCACACGTGCCCATACATCACCTTACTCCATTGTCATTTTACTAGTCACACGTGCCCATACATCACCTGACTCCATTGTCATTTTACTAGTCACACGTGCCCATACATCACCTTACTCCATTGTCATTTTACTAGTCACACGTGCCCATACATCACCAGACTCCATTGTCATTTTACTAGTCACACGTGCCCATACATCACATCACTCCATTGTCATTTTACTAGTCACACGTGCCCATACATCACCTGACTCCATTGTCATTTTACTAGTCACATGTGCCCATACATCACCTTACTCCATTGTCATTTTACTAGTCACACGTGCCCATACATCACCAGACTCCATTGTCATTTTACTAGTCACACGTGCCCATACATCACATCACTCCATTGTCATTTTACTAGTCACACGTGCCCATACATCACCTGACTCCATTGTCATTTTACTAGTCACATGTGCCCATACATCACCTTACTCCATTGTCATTTTACTAGTCACACGTGCCCATACATCACCTGACTCCATTGTCATTTTACTAGTCACACGTGCCCATACATCACCTTACTCCATTGTCATTTTACTAGTCACACGTGCCCATACATCACCAGACTCCATTGTCATTTTACTAGTCACACGTGCCCATACATCACATCACTCCATTGTCATTTTACTAGTCACACGTGCCCATACATCACCTGACTCCATTGTCATTTTACTAGTCACATGTGCCCATACATCACCTTACTCCATTGTCATTTTACTAGTCACACGTGCCCATACATCACCAGACTCCATTGTCATTTTACTAGTCACACGTGCCCATACATCACATCACTCCATTGTCATTTTACTAGTCACACGTGCCCATACATCACCTGACTCCATTGTCATTTTACTAGTCACATGTGCCCATACATCACCTTACTCCATTGTCATTTTACTAGTCACACGTGCCCATACATCACCTCACTCCATTGTCATTTTACTAGTCACATGTGCACATACATCACCTGACTCCATTGTCATTTTACTAGTCACATGTGCCCATACATCACCTGACTCCATTGTCATTTTACTAGTCACACGTGCCCATACATCACCTTACTCCACACATGTGCCCATACATCACCTTACTCCATTGTCATTTTCCTAGTCACACGTGCCCATACATCACCTGACTCCATTGTCATTTTACTAGTCACATGTGCCCATACATCACCTCACTCCATTGTCATTTTACTAGTCACATGTGCACATACATCACCTGACTCCATTTTCATTTTACTAGTCACACGTGCCCATACATCACCTGACTCCATTGTCATTTTACTAGTCACATGTGCCCATACATCACCTGACTCCATTGTCATTTTACTAGTCACATGTGCCCATACATCACCTGACTCCATTGTTATTTTACTAGTCACATGTGCCCATACATCACCTAACTCCATTGTCATTTTACTTGTCACACGTGCCCATACATCACCTGACTCCACTGTCATTTTACTAGTCACATGTTCCCATACATCACCTCACTCCATTGTCATTTTACTAGTCACACGTGCCCATACATCACCTGACTCCATTGTCATTTTACTAGTCACACGTGCCCATACATCACCTTACTCCATTGTCATTTTACTAGTCACACGTGCCCATATATCACCAGACTCCATTGTCATTTTACTAGTCACACGTGCCCATACATCACATCACTCCATTGTCATTTTACTAGTCACATGTGCACATACATCACCTCACTCCATTGTCATTTTACTAGTCACATGTGCCCATACATCACCTGACTCCATTGTCATTTTACTAGTCACATGTGCCCATACATCACCTTACTCCATTGTCATTTTACTAGTCACACGTGCCCATACATCACCAGACTCCATTGTCATTTTACTAGTCACACGTGCCCATACATCACCTGACTCCATTGTCATTTTACTAGTCACATGTGCCCATACATCACCTTACTCCATTGTCATTTTACTAGTCACACGTGCCCATACATCACCTGACTCCATTGTCATTTTACTAGTCACATGTGCCCATACATCACCTCACTCCATTGTCATTTTACTAGTCACATGTGCACATACATCACCTGACTCCATTGTCATTTTACTAGTCACATGTGCCCATACATCACCTGACTCCATTGTCATTTTACTAGTCACACGTGCCCATACATCACCTTACTCCACACATGTGCCCATACATCACCTTACTCCATTGTCATTTTCCTAGTCACACGTGCCCATACATCACCTGACTCCATTGTCATTTTACTAGTCACATGTGCCCATACATCACCTCACTCCATTGTCATTTTACTAGTCACATGTGCACATACATTACCTGACTCCATTGTCATTTTACTAGTCACACGTGCCCATACATCACCTGACTCCATTGTCATCTTACTAGTCACATGTGCACATACATCACCTGACTCCATTGTCATTTTACTAGTCACACGTGCCCATACATCACCTGACTCCATTGTCATTTTACTAGTCACATGTGCCCATACATCACCTGACTCCATTGTCATTTTACTAGTCACATGTGCCCATACATCACCTGACTCCATTGTTATTTTACTAGTCACATGTGCCCATACATCACCTAACTCCATTGTCATTTTACTTGTCACACGTGCCCATACATCACCTGACTCCACTGTCATTTTACTAGTCACATGTTCCCATACATTACCTCACTCCATTGTCATTTTACTAGTCACATGTGCCCATACATCACCTGACTCCATTGTCATTTTACTAGTCACACGTGCCCATACATCACCTTACTCCATTGTCATTTTACTAGTCACACGTGCCCATACATCACCAGACTCCATTGTCATTTTACTAGTCACACGTGCCCATACATCACATCACTCCATTGTCATTTTACTAGTCACACGTGCCCATACATCACCTGACTCCATTGTCATTTTACTAGTCACATGTGCCCATACATCACCTCACTCCATTGTCATTTTACTAGTCACATGTGCACATACATCACCTGACTCCATTGTCATTTTACTAGTCACATGTGCCCATACATCACCTGACTCCATTGTCATTTTACTAGTCACACGTGCCCATACATCACCTTACTCCACACATGTGCCCATACATCACCTTACTCCATTGTCATTTTCCTAGTCACACGTGCCCATACATCACCTGACTCCATTGTCATTTTACTAGTCACATGTGCCCATACATCACCTGACTCCATTGTCATTTTACTAGTCACATGTGCCCATACATCACCTCACTCCATTGTCATTTTACTAGTCACATGTGCCCATACATCACCTGACTCCATTGTCATTTTACTAGTCACATGTGCACATACATCACCTGACTCCATTGTAATTTTACTAGTCACACGTGCCCATACATCACCTGACTCCATTGTCATTTTACTAGTCACACGTGCCCCTACATCACCTGACTCCATTGTCATTTTACTAGTCACATGTGCCCATACATCACCTGACTCCATTGTCATTTTACCAGTCACATGTGCACATACATCACCTTACTCCATTGTCATTTTACTAGTCACATGTGCCCATACATCACATCACTCCATTGTCATTTTACTAGTCACATGTGCACATACATCACCTGGCTCCATTGTCATTCTACTAATCATACGTGCCCATACATCACATCACTCCATTGTCATTTTACCAGTCACACGTGCCCACACATCACCTGACTCCATTGTCATTTTACTAGTCACATGTGCACATACATCACCTGACTCCATTGTCATTTTACTAGTCACACGTGCCCATACATCACCTTACTCCACACATGTGCCCATACATCACCTTACTCCATTGTCATTTTCCTAGTCACACGTGCCCATACATCACCTGACTCCATTGTCATTTTACTAGTCACATGTGCCCATACATCACCTGACTCCATTGTCATTTTACCAGTCACATGTGCACATACATCACCTTACTCCATTGTCATTTTACTAGTCACATGTGCCCATACATCACCTTACTCCATTGTCATTTTCCTAGTCACATGTGCCCATACATCACCTGACTCCATTGTCATTTTACCAGTCACATGTGCACATACATCACCAGACTCCATTGTCATTTTACTAGTCACAGGTGCCCATACATCACCTGACTCCATTGTCATCTTACTAGTCACATGTGCACATACATCACCTGACTCCATTGTCATTTTACTAGTCACACGTGCCCATACATCACCTGACTCCATTGTCATTTTACTAGTCACATGTGCCCATACATCACCTGACTCCATTGTCATTTTACTAGTCACATGTGCCCATACATCACCTCACTCCATTGTCATTTTACTAGTCACATGTGCCCATACATCACCTGACTCCATTGTCATTTTACTAGTCACACGTGCCCATACATCACCAGACTCCATTGTCATTTTACTAGTCACACGTGCCCATACATCACATCACTCCATTGTCATTTTACTAGTCACACGTGCACATACATCACCTCACTCCATTGTCATTTTACTAGTCACATGTGCCCATACATCACCTGACTCCATTGTCATTTTACTAGTCACATGTGCCCATACATCACCTTACTCCATTGTCATTTTACTAGTCACACGTGCCAATACATCACCTGACTCCATTGTCATTTTACTAGTCACATGTGCCCATACATCACCTTACTCCATTGTCATTTTACTAGTCACACGTGCCCATACATCACCTGACTCCATTGTCATTTTACTAGTCACATGTGCCCATACATCACCTCACTCCATTGTCATTTTACTAGTCACATGTGCACATACATCACCTGACTCCATTGTCATTTTACTAGTCACACGTGCCCATACATCACCTGACTCCATTGTCATTTTACTAGTCACACGTGCCCATACATCACCTTACTCCACACATGTGCCCATACATCACCTTACTCCATTGTCATTTTCCTAGTCACACGTGCCCATACATCACCTGACTCCATTGTCATTTTACTAGTCACATGTGCCCATACATCACCTCACTCCATTGTCATTTTACTAGTCACATGTGCACATACATCACCTGACTCCATTGTCATTTTACTAGTCACATGTGCACATACATCACCTGACTCCATTGTCATTTTACTAGTCACACGTGCCCATACATCACCTGACTCCATTGTCATTTTACTAGTCACGTGCCCATACATCACCAGACTCCATTGTCATTTTACTAGTCACACGTGCCCATACATCACCTGACTCCATTGTCATCTTACTAGTCACATGTGCACATACATCACCTGACTCCATTGTCATTTTACTAGTCACACGTGCCCATACATCACCAGACTCCATTGTCATTTTACTAGTCACACGTGCCCATACATCACCTGACTCCATTGTCATCTTACTAGTCACATGTGCACATACATCACCTGACTCCATTGTCATTTTACTAGTCACACGTGCCCATACATCACCTGACTCCATTGTCATTTTACTAGTCACATGTGCCCATACATCACCTGACTCCATTGTCATTTTACTAGTCACATGTGCCCATACATCACCTGACTCCATTGTTATTTTACTAGTCACACGTGCCCATACATCACCTAACTCCATTGTCATTTTACTTGTCACACGTGCCCATACATCACCTGACTCCACTGTCATTTTACTAGTCACATGTTCCCATACATCACCTCACTCCATTGTCATTTTACTAGTCACATGTGCCCATACATCACCTGACTCCATTGTCATTTTACTAGTCACACGTGCCCATACATCACCTTACTCCATTGTCATTTTACTAGTCACACGTGCCCATACATCACCAGACTCCATTGTCATTTTACTAGTCACACGTGCCCATACATCACATCACTCCATTGTCATTTTACTAGTCACATGTGCACATACATCACCTGACTCCATTGTCATTTTACTAGTCACATGTGCACATACATCACTTGACTCCATTGTCATTTTACTAGTCACATGTGCCCATACATCACCTGACTCCATTGTCATTTTACTAGTCACACGTGCCCATACATCACCTGACTCTATTGTCATTTTACTAGTCACATGTGCCCATACATCACCTTACTCCATTGTCATTTTACTAGTCACATGTGCACATACATCACCTGACTCCATTGTCATGTTACTAGTCACATGTGCACATACATCACCTGACTCTATTGTCATTTTACTAGTCACACGTGCCCATACATCACCTGACTCCATTGTCATTTTACTAGTCACGTGCCCATACATCACCAGACTCCATTGTCATTTTACTAGTCACATGTGCCCATACATCACCTGACTCCATTGTCATTTTACTAGTCACATGTGCCCATACATCACCTTACTCCATTGTCATTTTACTAGTCACACGTGCCCACACATCACCAGACTCCATTGTCATTTTACTAGTCACACGTGCCCATACATCACCTGACTCTATTGTAATTTTACTAGTCACATGTGCCCATACATCACCTGACTCCATTGTCATTTTACTAGTCACATGTGCCCATACATCACCTTACTCCATTGTCATTTTACTAGTCACACGTGCCCATACATCACCTGACTCCATTGTCATTTTACTAGTCACACGTGCACATACATCACCTGACTCCATTGTCATTTTACTAGTCACATGTGCACATACATCACTTGACTCCATTGTCATTTTACTAGTCACATGTGCCCATACATCACCTGACTCCATTGTCATTTTACTAGTCACACGTGCCCATACATCACCTCACTCCATTGTCATTTTACTAGTCACATGTGCACATACATCACCTGACTCCATTGTCATTTTACTAGTCACATGTGCACATACATCACCTGACTCCATTGTCATTTTACTAGTCACACGTGCCCATACATCACCTGACTCCATTGTCATTTTACTAGTCACACGTGCCCATACATCACCTTACTCCACACATGTGCCCATACATCACCTTACTCCATTGTCATTTTCCTAGTCACACGTGCCCATACATCACCTGACTCCATTGTCATTTTACTAGTCACATGTGCCCATACATCACCTGACTCCATTGTCATTTTACTAGTCACATGTGTCCATACATCACCTTACTCCATTGTCATTTTACTAGTCACACGTGCCCCTACATCACCTGACTCCATTGTCATTTTACTAGTCACATGTGCCCATACATCACCTGACTCCATTGTCATTTTACCAGTCACATGTGCACATACATCACCTTACTCCATTGTCATTTTACTAGTCACATGTGCCCATACATCACATCACTCCATTGTCATTTTACTAGTCACATGTGCACATACATCACCTGGCTCCATTGTCATTCTACTAATCATACGTGCCCATACATCACATCACTCCATTGTCATTTTACCAGTCACACGTGCCCACACATCACCTGACTCCATTGTCATTTTACTAGTCACATGTGCACATACATCACCTGACTCCATTGTCATTTTACTAGTCACACGTGCCCATACATCACCTTACTCCACACATGTGCCCATACATCACCTTACTCCATTGTCATTTTCCTAGTCACACGTGCCCATACATCACCTGACTCCATTGTCATTTTACTAGTCACATGTGCCCATACATCACCTGACTCCATTGTCATTTTACCAGTCACATGTGCACATACATCACCTTACTCCATTGTCATTTTACTAGTCACATGTGCCCATACATCACCTTACTCCATTGTCATTTTCCTAGTCACACGTGCCCATACATCACCTGACTCCATTGTCATTTTACTAGTCACATGTGCCCATACATCACCTGACTCCATTGTCATTTTACTAGTCACATGTGTCCATACATCACCTTACTCCATTGTCATTTTACTAGTCACACGTGCCCCTACATCACCTGACTCCATTGTCATTTTACTAGTCACATGTGCCCATACATCACCTGACTCCATTGTCATTTTACCAGTCACACGTGCCCACACATCACCAGACTCCATTGTCATTTTACTAGTCACACGTGCCCATACATCACCTGACTCTATTGTAATTTTACTAGTCACATGTGCCCATACATCACCTTACTCCATTGTCATTTTACTAGTCACATGTGCACATACATCACCTGGCTCCATTGTCATTCTACTAATCATACGTGCCCATACATCACATCACTCCATTGTCATTTTACTAGTCACATGTGCCCATACATCACCTGACTCCATTGTCATTTTACTAGTCACATGTGCACATACATCACCTGGCTCCATTGTCATTCTACTAATCACACGTGCCCATACATCACATCACTCCATTGTCATTTTACTAGTCACATGTGCACATACATCACCTGACTCCATTGTCATTTTACTAGTCACATGTGCCCATACATCACCTCACTCCATTGTCATTTTACTAGTCACATGTGCACATACATCACCTGACTCCATTGTCATTTTACTAGTCACATGTGCCCATACATCACCTTACTCCATTGTCATTTTACTAGTCACATGTGCCCATACATCACCTGACTCCATTGTCATTTTACTAGTCACATGTGCCCATACATCACCTTACTCCATTGTCATTTTACTAGTCACACGTGCCCATACATCACCAGACTCCATTGTCATTTTACTAGTCACATGTGCCCATACATCACCTCACTCCATTGTCATTTTACTAGTCACATGTGCACATACATCACCTGACTCCATTGTCATTTTACTAGTCACATGTGCACATACATCACCTGACTCCATTGTCATGTTACTAGTCACATGTGCACATACATCACCTGACTCCATTGTCATTTTACTAGTCACACGTGCCCATACATCACCTGACTCCATTGTCATTTTACTAGTCACACGTGCCCATACATCACCAGACTCCATTGTCATTTTACTAGTCACACGTGCCCATACATCACCTGACTCCATTGTCATTTTACTAGTCACATGTGCACATACATCACCTGACTCCATTGTCATTTTACTAGTCACACGTGCCCATACATCACCTGACTCCATTGTCATTTTACTAGTCACACGTGCCCATACATCACCAGACTCCATTGTCATTTTACTAGTCACACGTGCCCATACATCACCTGACTCCATTGTCATTTTACTAGTCACATGTGCACATACATCACCTGACTCCATTGTCATTTTACTAGTCACACGTGCCCATACATCACCTGACTCCATTGTCATTTTACTAGTCACATGTGCCCATACATCACCTGACTCCATTGTCATTTTACTAGTCACATGTGCCCATACATCACTCAACTCCATTGTTATTTTACTAGTCACATGTGCCCATACATCACCTGACTCCATTGTCATTTTACTTGTCACACGTGCCCATACATCACCTGACTCCACTGTCATTTTAATAGTCACATGTTCCCATACATCACCTCACTCCATTGTCATTTTACTAGTCACATGTGCCCATACATCACCTCACTCCATTGTCGTTTTACTAGTCACATGTGCCCATACATCACCTTACTCCATTGTCATTTTACTAGTCACACGTGCCCATACATCACCAGACTCCATTGTCATTTTACTAGTCACACGTGCCCATACATCACCTGACTCCATTGTCATTTTACTAGTCACATGTGCCCATACATCACCTCACTCCATTGTCATTTTACTAGTCACACGTGCCCATACATCACCTGACTCCATTGTCATTTTACTAGTCACATGTGCCCATACATCACCTCACTCCATTGTCATTTAACTAGTCACATGTGCACATACATCACCTGACTCCATTGTCATTTTACTAGTCACATGTGCCCATACATCACCTGACTCCATTGTCATTTTACTAGTCACATGTGCCCATACATCACCTTACTCCACACATGTGCCCATACATCACCTTACTCCATTGTCATTTTCCTAGTCACACGTGCCCATACATCACCTGACTCCATTGTCATTTTACTAGTCACATGTGCCCATACATCACCTCACTCCATTGTCATTTTACTAGTCACATGTGCACATACATCACCTGACTCCATTGTCATTTTACTAGTCACATGTGCACATACATCACCTGACTCCATTGTCATTTTACTAGTCACATGTGCCCATACATCACCTGACTCCATTGTCATTTTACTAGTCACACGTGCCCATACATCACCTGACTCCATTGTCATTTTACTAGTCACATGTGCCCATACATCACCTGACTCCATTGTCATTTTACTAGTCACATGTGCCCATACATCACTCAACTCCATTGTTATTTTACTAGTCACATGTGCCCATACATCACCTGACTCCATTGTCATTTTACTTGTCACACGTGCCCATACATCACCTGACTCCACTGTCATTTTAATAGTCACATGTTCCCATACATCACCTCACTCCATTGTCATTTTACTAGTCACATGTGCCCATACATCACCTGACTCCATTGTCATTTTACTAGTCACATGTGCCCATACATCACCTTACTCCATTGTCATTTTACTAGTCACACGTGCCCATACATCACCAGACTCCATTGTCATTTTACTAGTCACACGTGCCCATACATCACCTGACTCCATTGTCATTTTACTTGTCACACGTGCCCATACATCACCTGACTCCACTGTCATTTTAATAGTCACATGTTCCCATACATCACCTCACTCCATTGTCATTTTACTAGTCACATGTGCCCATACATCACCTCACTCCATTGTCGTTTTACTAGTCACATGTGCCCATACATCACCTTACTCCATTGTCATTTTACTAGTCACACGTGCCCATACATCACCAGACTCCATTGTCATTTTACTAGTCACACGTGCCCATACATCACCTGACTCCATTGTCATTTTACTAGTCACATGTGCCCATACATCACCTCACTCCATTGTCATTTTACTAGTCACACGTGCCCATACATCACCTGACTCCATTGTCATTTTACTAGTCACATGTGCCCATACATCACCTCACTCCATTGTCATTTAACTAGTCACATGTGCACATACATCACCTGACTCCATTGTCATTTTACTAGTCACATGTGCCCATACATCACCTGACTCCATTGTCATTTTACTAGTCACATGTGCCCATACATCACCTTACTCCACACATGTGCCCATACATCACCTTACTCCATTGTCATTTTCCTAGTCACACGTGCCCATACATCACCTGACTCCATTGTCATTTTACTAGTCACATGTGCCCATACATCACCTGACTCCATTGTCATTTTACTAGTCACATGTGCCCATACATCACCTTACTCCACACATGTGCCCATACATCACCTTACTCCATTGTCATTTTCCTAGTCACACGTGCCCATACATCACCTGACTCCATTGTTATTTTACTAGTCACATGTGCCCATACATCACCTAACTCCATTGTCATTTTACTTGTCACACGTGCCCATACATCACCTGACTCCACTGTCATTTTACTTGTCACATGTTCCCATACATCACCTCACTCCATTGTCATTTTACTAGTCACATGTGCCCATACATCACCTGACTCCATTGTCATTTTACTAGTCACACGTGCCCATACATCACCTTACTCCATTGTCATTTTACTAGTCACACGTGCCCATACATCACCAGACTCCATTGTCATTTTACTAGTCACACGTGCCCATACATCACATCACTCCATTGTCATTTTACTAGTCACACGTGCACATACATCACCTCACTCCATTGTCATTTTACTAGTCACATGTGCCCATACATCACCTGACTCCATTGTCATTTTACTAGTCACATGTGCCCATACATCACCTTACTCCATTGTCATTTTACTAGTCACACGTGCCCATACATCACCTGACTCCATTGTCATTTTACTAGTCACATGTGCCCATACATCACCTTACTCCATTGTCATTTTACTAGTCACATGTGCACATACATCACCTGACTCCATTGTCATTTTACTAGTCACACGTGCCCATACATCACCTGACTCCATTGTCATTTTACTAGTCACACGTGCCCATACATCACCTTACTCCACACATGTGCCCATACATCACCTTACTCCATTGTCATTTTCCTAGTCACACGTGCCCATACATCACCTGACTCCATTGTCATTTTACTAGTCACATGTGCCCATACATCACCTCACTCCATTGTCATTTTACTAGTCACATGTGCACATACATCACCTCACTCCATTGTCATTTTACTAGTCACATGTGCCCATACATCACATCACTCCATTGTCATTTTACTAGTCACACGTGCCCATACATCACCTGACTCCATTGTCATTTTACTAGTCACACGTGCCCATACATCACCTTACTCCATTGTCATTTTACTAGTCACACGTGCCCATACATCACCTGACTCCATTGTCATTTTACTAGTCACATGTGCCCATACATCACCTTACTCCATTGTCATTTTACTAGTCACATGTGCACATACATCACCTGACTCCATTGTCATTTTACTAGTCACACGTGCCCATACATCACCTGACTCCATTGTCATTTTACTAGTCACACGTGCCCATACATCACCTTACTCCACACATGTGCCCATACATCACCTTACTCCATTGTCATTTTCCTAGTCACACGTGCCCATACATCACCTGACTCCATTGTCATTTTACTAGTCACATGTGCCCATACATCACCTCACTCCATTGTCATTTTACTAGTCACATGTGCACATACATCACCTGACTCCATTGTCATTTTACTAGTCACATGTGCACATACATCACCTGACTCCATTGTCATTTTACTAGTCACACGTGCCCATACATCACCTGACTCCATTGTCATTTTACTAGTCACACGTGCCCATACATCACCAGACTCCATTGTCATTTTACTAGTCACACGTGCCCATACATCACCTGACTCCATTGTCATCTTACTAGTCACATGTGCACATACATCACCTGACTCCATTGTCATTTTACTAGTCACACGTGCCCATACATCACCTGACTCCATTGTCATTTTACTAGTCACATGTGCCCATACATCACCTGACTCCATTGTCATTTTACTAGTCACATGTGCCCATACATCACCTGACTCCATTGTTATTTTACTAGTCACATGTGCCCATACATCACCTAACTCCATTGTCATTTTACTTGTCACACGTGCCCATACATCACCTGACTCCACTGTCATTTTACTAGTCACATGTTCCCATACATCACCTCACTCCATTGTCATTTTACTAGTCACATGTGCCCATACATCACCTGACTCCATTGTCATTTTACTAGTCACACGTGCCCATACATCACCAGACTCCATTGTCATTTTACTAGTCACACGTGCCCATACATCACATCACTCCATTGTCATTTTACTAGTCACACGTGCCCATACATCACCTGACTCCATTGTCATTTTACTAGTCACATGTGCCCATACATCACCTTACTCCATTGTCATTTTACTAGTCACACGTGCCCATACATCACCTGACTCCATTGTCATTTTACTAGTCACACGTGCCCATACATCACCTTACTCCATTGTCATTTTACTAGTCACACGTGCCCATACATCACCAGACTCCATTGTCATTTTACTAGTCACACGTGCCCATACATCACATCACTCCATTGTCATTTTACTAGTCACACGTGCCCATACATCACCTGACTCCATTGTCATTTTACTAGTCACATGTGCCCATACATCACCTTACTCCATTGTCATTTTACTAGTCACACGTGCCCATACATCACCTCACTCCATTGTCATTTTACTAGTCACATGTGCACATACATCACCTGACTCCATTGTCATTTTACTAGTCACATGTGCCCATACATCACCTGACTCCATTGTCATTTTACTAGTCACACGTGCCCATACATCACCTTACTCCACACATGTGCCCATACATCACCTTACTCCATTGTCATTTTCCTAGTCACACGTGCCCATACATCACCTGACTCCATTGTCATTTTACTAGTCACATGTGCCCATACATCACCTCACTCCATTGTCATTTTACTAGTCACATGTGCACATACATCACCTGACTCCATTGTCATTTTACTAGTCACACGTGCCCATACATCACCTGACTCCATTGTCATTTTACTAGTCACACGTGCCCATACATCACCTGACTCCATTGTCATTTTACTAGTCACACGTGCCCATACATCACCTGACTCCACTGTCATTTTACTAGTCACATGTTCCCATACATCACCTCACTCCATTGTCATTTTACTAGTCACATGTGCCCATACATCACCTGACTCCATTGTCATTTTACTAGTCACACGTGCCCATACATCACCTTACTCCATTGTCATTTTACTAGTCACACGTGCCCATACATCACCAGACTCCATTGTCATTTTACTAGTCACACGTGCCCATACATCACATCACTCCATTGTCATTTTACTAGTCACACGTGCCCATACATCACCTGACTCCATTGTCATTTTACTAGTCACATGTGCCCATACATCACCTTACTCCATTGTCATTTTACTAGTCACACGTGCCCATACATCACCTGACTCCATTGTCATTTTACTAGTCACACGTGCCCATACATCACCTTACTCCATTGTCATTTTACTAGTCACACGTGCCCATACATCACCAGACTCCATTGTCATTTTACTAGTCACACGTGCCCATACATCACATCACTCCATTGTCATTTTACTAGTCACACGTGCCCATACATCACCTGACTCCATTGTCATTTTACTAGTCACATGTGCCCATACATCACCTGACTCCATTGTCATTTTACTAGTCACATGTGCCCATACATCACCTGACTCCATTGTTATTTTACTAGTCACATGTGCCCATACATCACCTAACTCCATTGTCATTTTACTTGTCACACGTGCCCATACATCACCTGACTCCACTGTCATTTTACTAGTCACATGTTCCCATACATCACCTCACTCCATTGTCATTTTACTAGTCACACGTGCCCATACATCACCTGACTCCATTGTCATTTTACTAGTCACACGTGCCCATACATCACCTTACTCCATTGTCATTTTACTAGTCACACGTGCCCATATATCACCAGACTCCATTGTCATTTTACTAGTCACACGTGCCCATACATCACATCACTCCATTGTCATTTTACTAGTCACATGTGCACATACATCACCTCACTCCATTGTCATTTTACTAGTCACATGTGCCCATACATCACCTGACTCCATTGTCATTTTACTAGTCACATGTGCCCATACATCACCTTACTCCATTGTCATTTTACTAGTCACACGTGCCCATACATCACCAGACTCCATTGTCATTTTACTAGTCACACGTGCCCATACATCACCTGACTCCATTGTCATTTTACTAGTCACATGTGCCCATACATCACCTTACTCCATTGTCATTTTACTAGTCACACGTGCCCATACATCACCTGACTCCATTGTCATTTTACTAGTCACATGTGCCCATACATCACCTCACTCCATTGTCATTTTACTAGTCACATGTGCACATACATCACCTGACTCCATTGTCATTTTACTAGTCACATGTGCCCATACATCACCTGACTCCATTGTCATTTTACTAGTCACACGTGCCCATACATCACCTTACTCCACACATGTGCCCATACATCACCTTACTCCATTGTCATTTTCCTAGTCACACGTGCCCATACATCACCTGACTCCATTGTCATTTTACTAGTCACATGTGCACATACATCACCTGACTCCATTGTCATTTTACTAGTCACACGTGCCCATACATCACCTGACTCCATTGTCATTTTACTAGTCACATGTGCCCATACATCACCTGACTCCATTGTCATTTTACTAGTCACATGTGCCCATACATCACCTGACTCCATTGTTATTTTACTAGTCACATGTGCCCATACATCACCTAACTCCATTGTCATTTTACTTGTCACACGTGCCCATACATCACCTGACTCCACTGTCATTTTACTAGTCACACGTGCCCATACATCACCAGACTCCATTGTCATTTTACTAGTCACACGTGCCCATACATCACCTGACTCCATTGTCATCTTACTAGTCACATGTGCACATACATCACCTGACTCCATTGTCATTTTACTAGTCACACGTGCCCATACATCACCTGACTCCATTGTCATTTTACTAGTCACATGTGCCCATACATCACCTGACTCCATTGTCATTTTACTAGTCACATGTGCCCATACATCACCTGACTCCATTGTTATTTTACTAGTCACATGTGCCCATACATCACCTAACTCCATTGTCATTTTACTTGTCACACGTGCCCATACATCACCTGACTCCACTGTCATTTTACTAGTCACATGTTCCCATACATTACCTCACTCCATTGTCATTTTACTAGTCACATGTGCCCATACATCACCTGACTCCATTGTCATTTTACTAGTCACACGTGCCCATACATCACCTTACTCCATTGTCATTTTACTAGTCACACGTGCCCATACATCACCAGACTCCATTGTCATTTTACTAGTCACACGTGCCCATACATCACATCACTCCATTGTCATTTTACTAGTCACACGTGTCCATACATCACCTGACTCCATTGTCATTTTACTAGTCACATGTGCCCATACATCACCTCACTCCATTGTCATTTTACTAGTCACATGTGCACATACATCACCTGACTCCATTGTCATTTTACTAGTCACATGTGCCCATACATCACCTGACTCCATTGTCATTTTACTAGTCACACGTGCCCATACATCACCTTACTCCACACATGTGCCCATACATCACCTTACTCCATTGTCATTTTCCTAGTCACACGTGCCCATACATCACCTGACTCCATTGTCATTTTACTAGTCACATGTGCCCATACATCACCTGACTCCATTGTCATTTTACTAGTCACATGTGCCCATACATCACCTCACTCCATTGTCATTTTACTAGTCACATGTGCACATACATCACCTGACTCCATTGTCATTTTACTAGTCACATGTGCACATACATCACCTGACTCCATTGTAATTTTACTAGTCACACGTGCCCATACATCACCTGACTCCATTGTCATTTTACTAGTCACAGGTGCCCATACATCACCTGACTCCATTGTCATCTTACTAGTCACATGTGCACATACATCACCTGACTCCATTGTCATTTTACTAGTCACACGTGCCCATACATCACCTGACTCCATTGTCATTTTACTAGTCACATGTGCCCATACATCACCTGACTCCATTGTCATTTTACTAGTCACATGTGCCCATACATCACCTCACTCCATTGTCATTTTACTAGTCACATGTGCACATACATCACCTGACTCCATTGTCATTTTACTAGTCACATGTGCCCATACATCACCTGACTCCATTGTCATTTTACTAGTCACACGTGCCCATACATCACCTTACTCCACACATGTGCCCATACATCACCTTACTCCATTGTCATTTTCCTAGTCACACGTGCCCATACATCACCTGACTCCATTGTCATTTTACTAGTCACATGTGCCCATACATCACCTGACTCCATTGTCATTTTACTAGTCACATGTGCCCATACATCACCTCACTCCATTGTCATTTTACTAGTCACATGTGCACATACATCACCTGACTCCATTGTCATTTTACTAGTCACATGTGCACATACATCACCTGACTCCATTGTAATTTTACTAGTCACACGTGCCCATACATCACCTGACTCCATTGTCATTTTACTAGTCACAGGTGCCCATACATCACCTGACTCCATTGTCATCTTACTAGTCACATGTGCACATACATCACCTGACTCCATTGTCATTTTACTAGTCACACGTGCCCATACATCACCTGACTCCATTGTCATTTTACTAGTCACATGTGCCCATACATCACCTGACTCCATTGTCATTTTACTAGTCACATGTGCCCATACATCACCTCACTCCATTGTCATTTTACTAGTCACATGTGCCCATACATCACCTGACTCCATTGTCATTTTACTAGTCACACGTGCCCATACATCACCAGACTCCATTGTCATTTTACTAGTCACACGTGCCCATACATCACATCACTCCATTGTCATTTTACTAGTCACACGTGCACATACATCACCTCACTCCATTGTCATTTTACTAGTCACATGTTCCCATACATCACCTCACTCCATTGTCATTTTACTAGTCACATGTGCCCATACATCACCTGACTCCATTGTCATTTTACTAGTCACATGTGCCCATACATCACCTCACTCCATTGTCATTTTACTAGTCACATGTGCACATACATCACCTTACTCCATTGTCATTTTACTAGTCACACGTGCCCATACATCACCTGACTCCATTGTCATTTTACTAGTCACACGTGCCCATACATCACCTTACTCCACACATGTGCCCATACATCACCTTACTCCATTGTCATTTTCCTAGTCACACGTGCCCATACATCACCTGACTCCATTGTCATTTTACTAGTCACGTGCCCATACATCACCAGACTCCATTGTCATTTTACTAGTCACACGTGTCCATACATCACCTGACTCCATTGTCATTTTACTAGTCACATGTGCACATACATCACCTGACTCCATTGTCATTTTACTAGTCACACGTGCCCATACATCACCTGACTCCATTGTCATTTTACTAGTCACATGTGCCCATACATCACCTGACTCCATTGTCATTTTACTAGTCACATGTGCCCATACATCACCTAACTCCATTGTTATTTTACTAGTCACATGTGCCCATACATCACCTGACTCCATTGTCATTTTACTTGTCACACGTGCCCATACATCACCTGTCTCCACTGTCATTTTACTAGTCACATGTTCCCATACATCACCTCACTCCATTGTCATTTTACTAGTCACATGTGCCCATACATCACCTGACTCCATTGTCATTTTACTAGTCACATGTGCCCATACATCACCTTACTCCATTGTCATTTTACTAGTCACACGTGCCCACACATCACCAGACTCCATTGTCATTTTACTAGTCACACGTGCCCATACATCACCTGACTCTATTGTAATTTTACTAGTCACATGTGCCCATACATCACCTGACTCCATTGTCATTTTACTAGTCACATGTGCCCATACATCTCCTTACTCCATTGTCATTTTACTAGTCACACGTGCCCATACATCACCTGACTCCATTGTCATTTTACTAGTCACATGTGCCCATACATCACCTCACTCCATTGTCATTTTACTAGTCACATGTGCACATACATCACCTGACTCCATTGTCATTTTACTAGTCACATGTGCACATACATCACCTGACTCCATTGTCATTTTACTAGTCACATGTGCCCATACATCACCTGACTCCATTGTCATTTTACTAGTCACATGTGCCCATACATCACCTTACTCCACACATGTGCCCATACATCACCTTACTCCATTGTCATTTTCCTAGTCACAGGTGCCCATACATCACCTGACTCCATTGTCATTTTACTAGTCACATGTGCCCATACATCACCTCACTCCATTGTCATTTTACTAGTCACATGTGCACATACATCACCTGACTCCATTGTCATTTTACTAGTCACATGTGCACATACATCACCTGACTCCATTGTCATTTTACTAGTCACACGTGCCCATACATCACCTGACTCCATTGTCATTTTACTAGTCACACGTGCCCATACATCACCAGACTCCATTGTCATTTTACTAGTCACACGTGCCCATACATCACCTGACTCCATTGTCATTTTACTAGTCACATGTGCACATACATCACCTGACTCCATTGTCATTTTACTAGTCACACGTGCCCATACATCACCTGACTCCATTGTCATTTTACTAGTCACATGTGCCCATACATCACCTGACTCCATTGTCATTTTACTAGTCACATGTGCCCATACATCACCTGACTCCATTGTCATTTTACTAGTCACATGTGCCCATACATCACCTGACTCCATTGTCATTTTACTAGTCACACGTGCCCATACTTCACCTGACTCCATTGTCATTTTACTAGTCACACGTGCCCATACATCACCAGACTCCATTGTCATTTTACTAGTCACACGTGCCCATACATCACCTGACTCCATTGTCATCTTACTAGTCACATGTGCACATACATCACCTGACTCCATTGTCATTTTACTAGTCACACGTGCCCATACATCACCTGACTCCATTGTCATTTTACTAGTCACATGTGCCCATACATCACCTGACTCCATTGTCATTTTACTAGTCACATGTGCCCATACATCACCTGACTCCATTGTTATTTTACTAGTCACATGTGCCCATACATCACCTAACTCCATTGTCATTTTACTTGTCACACGTGCCCATACATCACCTGACTCCACTGTCATTTTACTAGTCACATGTTCCCATACATCACCTCACTCCATTGTCATTTTACTAGTCACACGTGCCCATACATCACCTGACTCCATTGTCATTTTACTAGTCACACGTGCCCATACATCACCTTACTCCATTGTCATTTTACTAGTCACACGTGCCCATATATCACCAGACTCCATTGTCATTTTACTAGTCACACGTGCCCATACATCACATCACTCCATTGTCATTTTACTAGTCACATGTGCACATACATCACCTCACTCCATTGTCATTTTACTAGTCACATGTGCCCATACATCACCTGACTCCATTGTCATTTTACTAGTCACATGTGCCCATACATCACCTTACTCCATTGTCATTTTACTAGTCACACGTGCCCATACATCACCAGACTCCATTGTCATTTTACTAGTCACACGTGCCCATACATCACCTGACTCCATTGTCATTTTACTAGTCACATGTGCCCATACATCACCTTACTCCATTGTCATTTTACTAGTCACACGTGCCCATACATCACCTGACTCCATTGTCATTTTACTAGTCACATGTGCCCATACATCACCTCACTCCATTGTCATTTTACTAGTCACATGTGCACATACATCACCTGACTCCATTGTCATTTTACTAGTCACATGTGCCCATACATCACCTGACTCCATTGTCATTTTACTAGTCACACGTGCCCATACATCACCTTACTCCACACATGTGCCCATACATCACCTTACTCCATTGTCATTTTCCTAGTCACACGTGCCCATACATCACCTGACTCCATTGTCATTTTACTAGTCACATGTGCCCATACATCACCTCACTCCATTGTCATTTTACTAGTCACATGTGCACATACATTACCTGACTCCATTGTCATTTTACTAGTCACATGTGCACATACATCACCTGACTCCATTGTCATTTTACTAGTCACACGTGCCCATACATCACCTGACTCCATTGTCATTTTACTAGTCACACGTGCCCATACATCACCAGACTCCATTGTCATTTTACTAGTCACACGTGCCCATACATCACCTGACTCCATTGTCATCTTACTAGTCACATGTGCACATACATCACCTGACTCCATTGTCATTTTACTAGTCACACGTGCCCATACATCACCTGACTCCATTGTCATTTTACTAGTCACATGTGCCCATACATCACCTGACTCCATTGTCATTTTACTAGTCACATGTGCCCATACATCACCTGACTCCATTGTTATTTTACTAGTCACATGTGCCCATACATCACCTAACTCCATTGTCATTTTACTTGTCACACGTGCCCATACATCACCTGACTCCACTGTCATTTTACTAGTCACATGTTCCCATACATTACCTCACTCCATTGTCATTTTACTAGTCACATGTGCCCATACATCACCTGACTCCATTGTCATTTTACTAGTCACACGTGCCCATACATCACCTTACTCCATTGTCATTTTACTAGTCACACGTGCCCATACATCACCAGACTCCATTGTCATTTTACTAGTCACACGTGCCCATACATCACATCACTCCATTGTCATTTTACTAGTCACACGTGCCCATACATCACCTGACTCCATTGTCATTTTACTAGTCACATGTGCCCATACATCACCTCACTCCATTGTCATTTTACTAGTCACATGTGCCCATACATCACCTGACTCCATTGTCATTTTACTAGTCACACGTGCCCATACATCACCTTACTCCACACATGTGCCCATACATCACCTTACTCCATTGTCATTTTCCTAGTCACACGTGCCCATACATCACCTGACTCCATTGTCATTTTACTAGTCACATGTGCCCATACATCACCTGACTCCATTGTCATTTTACTAGTCACATGTGCCCATACATCACCTCACTCCATTGTCATTTTACTAGTCACATGTGCACATACATCACCTGACTCCATTGTCATTTTACTAGTCACATGTGCACATACATCACCTGACTCCATTGTCATTTTACTAGTCACACGTGCCCATACATCACCTGACTCCATTGTCATTTTACTAGTCACATGTGCCCATACATCACCTGACTCCATTGTCATTTTACTAGTCACATGTGCCCATACATCACCTCACTCCATTGTCATTTTACTAGTCACATGTGCCCATACATCACCTGACTCCATTGTCATTTTACTAGTCACACGTGCCCATACATCACATCACTCCATTGTCATTTTACTAGTCACACGTGCACATACATCACCTCACTCCATTGTCATTTTACTAGTCACATGTGCCCATACATCACCTGACTCCATTGTCATTTTACTAGTCACATGTGCCCATACATCACCTTACTCCATTGTCATTTTACTAGTCACACGTGCCAATACATCACCTGACTCCATTGTCATTTTACTAGTCACATGTGCCCATACATCACCTTACTCCATTGTCATTTTACTAGTCACACGTGCCCATACATCACCTGACTCCATTGTCATTTTACTAGTCACATGTGCCCATACATCACCTCACTCCATTGTCATTTTACTAGTCACATGTGCACATACATCACCTGACTCCATTGTCATTTTACTAGTCACACGTGCCCATACATCACCTGACTCCATTGTCATTTTACTAGTCACACGTGCCCATACATCACCTTACTCCACACATGTGCCCATACATCACCTTACTCCATTGTCATTTTCCTAGTCACACGTGCCCATACATCACCTGACTCCATTGTCATTTTACTAGTCACATGTGCCCATACATCACCTCACTCCATTGTCATTTTATTAGTCACATGTGCACATACATCACCTGACTCCATTGTCATTTTACTAGTCACATGTGCACATACATCACCTGACTCCATTGTCATTTTACTAGTCACACGTGCCCATACATCACCTGACTCCATTGTCATTTTACTAGTCACACGTGCCCATACATCACCAGACTCCATTGTCATTTTACTAGTCACACGTGCCCATACATCACCTGACTCCATTGTCATCTTACTAGTCACATGTGCACATACATCACCTGACTCCATTGTCATTTTACTAGTCACACGTGCCCATACATCACCTGACTCCATTGTCATTTTACTAGTCACATGTGCCCATACATCACCTGACTCCATTGTCATTTTACTAGTCACATGTGCCCATACATCACCTGACTCCATTGTTATTTTACTAGTCACATGTGCCCATACATCACCTAACTCCATTGTCATTTTACTTGTCACACGTGCCCATACATCACCTGACTCCACTGTCATTTTACTAGTCACATGTTCCCATACATCACCTCACTCCATTGTTATTTTACTAGTCACATGTGCCCATACATCACCTGACTCCATTGTCATTTTACTAGTCACACGTGCCCATACATCACCTTACTCCATTGTCATTTTACTAGTCACACGTGCCCATACATCACCAGACTCCATTGTCATTTTACTAGTCACACGTGCCCATACATCACATCACTCCATTGTCATTTTA
Source organism: Pseudophryne corroboree (assembly GCF_028390025.1). Lineage (NCBI taxonomy): Eukaryota > Metazoa > Chordata > Amphibia > Anura > Myobatrachidae > Pseudophryne > Pseudophryne corroboree. Next base: position 63,606,524 of record NC_086450.1, on the reverse strand, counting down.
CTAGTCACATGTGCACATACATCACCTGACTCCATTGTCATGTTACTAGTCACATGTGCACATACATCACCTGACTCTATTGTCATTTTACTAGTCACACGTGCCCATACATCACCTGACTCCATTGTCATTTTACTAGTCACATGTGCCCATACATCACCTGACTCCATTGTCATTTTACTAGTCACATGTGCCCATACATCACCTGACTCCATTGTCATTTTACTAGTCACACGTGCCCATACATCACCTGACTCTATTGTCATTTTACTAGTCACATGTGCCCATACATCACCTTACTCCATTGTCATTTTACTAGTCACATGTGCACATACATCACCTGACTCCATTGTCATGTTACTAGTCACATGTGCACATACATCACCTGACTCTATTGTCATTTTACTTGTCACACGTGCCCATACATCACCTGACTCCACTGTCATTTTACTAGTCACATGTTCCCATACATCACCTCACTCCATTGTTATTTTACTAGTCACATGTGCCCATACATCACCTGACTCCATTGTCATTTTACTAGTCACACGTGCCCATACATCACCTTACTCCATTGTCATTTTACTAGTCACACGTGCCCATACATCACCAGACTCCATTGTCATTTTACTAGTCACACGTGCCCATACATCACATCACTCCATTGTCATTTTACTAGTCACATGTGCACATACATCACCTGACTCCATTGTCATGTTACTAGTCACATGTGCACATACATCACCTGACTCTATTGTCATTTTACTAGTCACACGTGCCCATACATCACCTGACTCCATTGTCATTTTACTAGTCACATGTGCCCATACATCACCTGACTCCATTGTCATTTTACTAGTCACATGTGCCCATACATCACCTGACTCCATTGTCATTTTACTAGTCACACGTGCCCATACATCACCTGACTCTATTGTCATTTTACTAGTCACATGTGCCCATACATCACCTTACTCCATTGTCATTTTACTAGTCACATGTGCACATACATCACCTGACTCCATTGTCATGTTACTAGTCACATGTGCACATACATCACCTGACTCTATTGTCATTTTACTAGTCACACGTGCCCATACATCACCTGACTCCATTGTCATTTTACTAGTCACGTGCCCATACATCACCAGACTCCATTGTCATTTTACTAGTCACACGTGTCCATACATCACCTGACTCCATTGTCATTTTACTAGTCACATGTGCACATACATCACCTGACTCCATTGTCATTTTACTAGTCACACGTGCCCATACATCACCTGACTCCATTGTCATTTTACTAGTCACATGTGCCCATACATCACCTGACTCCATTGTCATTTTACTAGTCACATGTGCCCATACATCACCTAACTCCATTGTTATTTTACTAGTCACATGTGCCCATACATCACCTGACTCCATTGTCATTTTACTTGTCGCACGTGCCCATACATCACCTGTCTCCACTGTCATTTTACTAGTCACATGTTCCCATACATCACCTCACTCCATTGTCATTTTACTAGTCACATGTGCCCATACATCACCTGACTCCATTGTCATTTTACTAGTCACATGTGCCCATACATCACCTTACTCCATTGTCATTTTACTAGTCACACGTGCCCACACATCACCAGACTCCATTGTCATTTTACTAGTCACACGTGCCCATACATCACCTGACTCTATTGTAATTTTACTAGTCACATGTGCCCATACATCACCTGACTCCATTGTCATTTTACTAGTCACATGTGCCCATACATCACCTTACTCCATTGTCATTTTACTAGTCACACGTGCCCATACATCACCTGACTCCATTGTCATTTTACTAGTCACATGTGCCCATACATCACCTCACTCCATTGTCATTTTACTAGTCACATGTGCACATACATCACCTGACTCCATTGTCATTTTACTAGTCACATGTGCACATACATCACCTGACTCCATTGTCATTTTACTAGTCACATGTGCCCATACATCACCTGACTCCATTGTCATTTTACTAGTCACATGTGCCCATACATCACCATACTCCACACATGTGCCCATACATCACCTTACTCCATTGTCATTTTCCTAGTCACACGTGCCCATACATCACCTGACTCCATTGTCATTTTACTAGTCACATGTGCCCATACATCACCTCACTCCATTGTCATTTTACTAGTCACATGTGCACATACATCACCTGACTCCATTGTCATTTTACTAGTCACATGTGCACATACATCACCTGACTCCATTGTCATTTTACTAGTCACACGTGCCCATACATCACCTGACTCCATTGTCATTTTACTAGTCACACGTGCCCATACATCACCAGACTCCATTGTCATTTTACTAGTCACACGTGCCCATACATCACCTGACTCCATTGTCATTTTACTAGTCACATGTGCACATACATCACCTGACTCCATTGTCATTTTACTAGTCACACGTGCCCATACATCACCTGACTCCATTGTCATTTTACTAGTCACATGTGCCCATACATCACCTGATTCCATTGTCATTTTACTAGTCACACGTGCCCATACATCACCTGACTCCATTGTCATTTTACTAGTCACACGTGCCCATACATCACCTTACTCCATTGTCATTTTACTAGTCACACGTGCCCATACATCACCAGACTCCATTGTCATTTTACTAGTCACACGTGCCCATACATCACATCACTCCATTGTCATTTTACTAGTCACACGTGCCCATACATCACCTGACTCCATTGTCATTTTACTAGTCACATGTGCCCATACATCACCTTACTCCATTGTCATTTTACTAGTCACACGTGCCCATACATCACCTGACTCCATTGTCATTTTACTAGTCACACGTGCCCATACATCACCTTACTCCATTGTCATTTTACTAGTCACACGTGCCCATACATCACCAGACTCCATTGTCATTTTACTAGTCACACGTGCCCATACATCACATCACTCCATTGTCATTTTACTAGTCACACGTGCCCATACATCACCTGACTCCATTGTCATTTTACTAGTCACATGTGCCCATACATCACCTTACTCCATTGTCATTTTACTAGTCACACGTGCCCATACATCACCTCACTCCATTGTCATTTTACTAGTCACATGTGCACATACATCACCTGACTCCATTGTCATTTTACTAGTCACATGTGCCCATACATCACCTGACTCCATTGTCATTTTACTAGTCACACGTGCCCATACATCACCTTACTCCACACATGTGCCCATACATCACCTTACTCCATTGTCATTTTCCTAGTCACACGTGCCCATACATCACCTGACTCCATTGTCATTTTACTAGTCACGTGCCCATACATCACCTGACTCCATTGTCATTTTACTAGTCACATGTGTCCATACATCACCTTACTCCATCACATGTGCCCATACATCACCTGACTCCATTGTCATTTTACTAGTCACATGTGCACATACATCACCTGGCTCCATTGTCATTCTACTAATCACACGTGCCCATACATCACATCACTCCATTGTCATTTTACTAGTCACATGTGCACATACATCACCTGACTCCATTGTCATTTTACTAGTCACATGTGCCCATACATCACCTCACTCCATTGTCATTTTACTAGTCACATGTGCACATACATCACCTGACTCCATTGTCATTTTACTAGTCACATGTGCCCATACATCACCTTACTCCATTGTCATTTTACTAGTCACATGTGCCCATACATCACCTGACTCCATTGTCATTTTACTAGTCACATGTGCCCATACATCACCTTACTCCATTGTCATTTTACTAGTCACACGTGCCCATACATCACCAGACTCCATTGTCATTTTACTAGTCACATGTGCCCATACATCACCTCACTCCATTGTCATTTTACTAGTCACATGTGCACATACATCACCTGACTCCATTGTCATTTTACTAGTCACATGTGCACATACATCACCTGACTCCATTGTCATGTTACTAGTCACATGTGCACATACATCACCTGACTCCATTGTCATTTTACTAGTCACACGTGCCCATACATCACCTGACTCCATTGTCATTTTACTAGTCACACGTGCCCATACATCACCAGACTCCATTGTCATTTTACTAGTCACATGTGCACATACATCACCTGACTCCATTGTCATTTTACTAGTCACACGTGCCCATACATCACCTGACTCCATTGTCATTTTACTAGTCACATGTGCCCATACATCACCTGACTCCATTGTCATTTTACTAGTCACATGTGCCCATACATCACTCAACTCCATTGTTATTTTACTAGTCACATGTGCCCATACATCACCTGACTCCATTGTCATTTTACTTGTCACACGTGCCCATACATCACCTGACTCCACTGTCATTTTAATAGTCACATGTTCCCATACATCACCTCACTCCATTGTCATTTTACTAGTCACATGTGCCCATACATCACCTCACTCCATTGTCGTTTTACTAGTCACATGTGCCCATACATCACCTTACTCCATTGTCATTTTACTAGTCACACGTGCCCATACATCACCAGACTCCATTGTCATTTTACTAGTCACACGTGCCCATACATCACCTGACTCCATTGTCATTTTACTAGTCACATGTGCCCATACATCACCTCACTCCATTGTCATTTTACTAGTCACACGTGCCCATACATCACCTGACTCCATTGTCATTTTACTAGTCACATGTGCCCATACATCACCTCACTCCATTGTCATTTAACTAGTCACACGTGCACATACATCACCTGACTCCATTGTCATTTTACTAGTCACACGTGCCCATACATCACCTGACTCCATTGTCATTTTACTAGTCACACGTGCCCATACATCACCAGACTCCATTGTCATTTTACTAGTCACACGTGCCCATACATCACCTGACTCCATTGTCATTTTACTAGTCACATGTGCACATACATCACCTGACTCCATTGTCATTTTACTAGTCACACGTGCCCATACATCACCTGACTCCATTGTCATTTTACTAGTCACATGTGCCCATACATCACCTGACTCCATTGTCATTTTACTAGTCACATGTGCCCATACATCACTCAACTCCATTGTTATTTTACTAGTCACATGTGCCCATACATCACCTGACTCCATTGTCATTTTACTTGTCACACGTGCCCATACATCACCTGACTCCACTGTCATTTTAATAGTCACATGTTCCCATACATCACCTCACTCCATTGTCATTTTACTAGTCACATGTGCCCATACATCACCTCACTCCATTGTCGTTTTACTAGTCACATGTGCCCATACATCACCTTACTCCATTGTCATTTTACTAGTCACACGTGCCCATACATCACCAGACTCCATTGTCATTTTACTAGTCACACGTGCCCATACATCACCTGACTCCATTGTCATTTTACTAGTCACATGTGCCCATACATCACCCCACTCCATTGTCATTTTACTAGTCACACGTGCCCATACATCACCTGACTCCATTGTCATTTTACTAGTCACATGTGCCCATACATCACCTCACTCCATTGTCATTTAACTAGTCACATGTGCACATACATCACCTGACTCCATTGTCATTTTACTAGTCACATGTGCCCATACATCACCTGACTCCATTGTCATTTTACTAGTCACATGTGCCCATACATCACCTTACTCCACACATGTGCCCATACATCACCTTACTCCATTGTCATTTTCCTAGTCACACGTGCCCATACATCACCTGACTCCATTGTCATTTTACTAGTCACATGTGCCCATACATCACCTGACTCCATTGTCATTTTACTAGTCACATGTGCACATACATCACCTGACTCCATTGTCATTTTACTAGTCACATGTGCACATACATCACCTGACTCCATTGTCATTTTACTAGTCACATGTGCCCATACATCACCTGACTCCATTGTCATTTTACTAGTCACACATGCCCATACATCACCAGACTCCATTGTCATTTTACTAGTCACAGGTGCCCATACATCACCTGACTCCATTGTCATCTTACTAGTCACATGTGCACATACATCACCTGACTCCATTGTCATTTTACTAGTCACACGTGCCCATACATCACCTGACTCCATTGTCATTTTACTAGTCACATGTGCCCATACATCACCTGACTCCATTGTCATTTTACTAGTCACATGTGCCCATACATCACCTGACTCCATTGTCATCTTACTAGTCACATGTGCACATACATCACCTGACTCCATTGTCATTTTACTAGTCACACGTGCCCATACATCACCTGACTCCATTGTCATTTTACTAGTCACATGTGCCCATACATCACCTGACTCCATTGTCATTTTACTAGTCACATGTGCCCATACATCACCTGACTCCATTGTTATTTTACTAGTCACATGTGCCCATACATCACCTAACTCCATTGTCATTTTACTTGTCACACGTGCCCATACATCACCTGACTCCACTGTCATTTTACTAGTCACATGTTCCCATACATCACCTCACTCCATTGTCATTTTACTAGTCACATGTGCCCATACATCACCTGACTCCATTGTCATTTTACTAGTCACACGTGCCCATACATCACCTTGCTCCATTGTCATTTTACTAGTCACACGTGCCCATACATCACCAGACTCCATTGTCATTTTACTAGTCACACGTGCCCATACATCACCTGACTCCATTGTCATTTTACTAGTCACATATGCCCATACATCACCTTACTCCATTGTCATTTTACTAGTCACACGTGCCCATACATCACCTGACTCCATTGTCATGTTACTAGTCACATGTGCACATACATCACCTGACTCCATTGTCATTTTACTAGTCACACGTGCCCATACATCACCTGACTCCATTGTCATTTTACTAGTCACACGTGCCCATACATCACCAGACTCCATTGTCATTTTACTAGTCACACGTGCCCATACATCACCTGACTCCATTGTCATTTTACTAGTCACATGTGCACATACATCACCTGACTCCATTGTCATTTTACTAGTCACACGTGCCCATACATCACCTGACTCCATTGTCATTTTACTAGTCACATGTGCCCATACATCACCTGACTCCATTGTCATTTTACTAGTCACATGTGCCCATACATCACTCAACTCCATTGTTATTTTACTAGTCACATGTGCCCATACATCACCTGACTCCATTGTCATTTTACTTGTCACACGTGCCCATACATCACCTGACTCCACTGTCATTTTAATAGTCACATGTTCCCATACATCACCTGACTCCATTGTCATTTTACTAGTCACATGTGCACATACATCACCTTACTCCATTGTCATTTTACTAGTCACACGTGCCCATACATCACCTGACTCCACTGTCATTTTACTAGTCACATGTTCCCATACATCACCTCACTCCATTGTCATTTTACTAGTCACATGTGCCCATACATCACCTGACTCCATTGTCATTTTACTAGTCACACGTGCCCATACATCACCTTGCTCCATTGTCATTTTACTAGTCACACGTGCCCATACATCACCAGACTCCATTGTCATTTTACTAGTCACACGTGCCCATACATCACCAGACTCCATTGTCATTTTACTAGTCACATGTGCCCATACATCACCTGACTCCATTGTCATTTTCCTAGTCACACGTGCCCATACATCACCTGACTCCATTGTCATTTTACTAGTCACATGTGCCCATACATCACCTCACTCCATTGTCATTTTACTAGTCACATGTGCACATACATCACCTGACTCCATTGTCATTTTACTAGTCACATGTGCCCATACATCACCTGACTCCATTGTCATTTTACTAGTCACACGTGCCCATACATCACCTTACTCCACACATGTGCCCATACATCACCTTACTCCATTGTCATTTTCCTAGTCACACGTGCCCATACATCACCTGACTCCATTGTCATTTTACTAGTCACATGTGCCCATACATCACCTCACTCCATTGTCATTTTACTAGTCACATGTGCACATACATCACCTGACTCCATTGTCATTTTACTAGTCACATGTGCACATACATCACCTGACTCCATTGTCATTTTACTAGTCACACGTGCCCATACATCACCTGACTCCATTGTCATTTTACTAGTCACACGTGCCCATACATCACCAGACTCCATTGTCATTTTACTAGTCACAGGTGCCCATACATCACCTGACTCCATTGTCATTTTACTAGTCACACGTGCCCATACATCACCTGACTCCATTGTCATTTTACTAGTCACATGTGCCCATACATCACCTCACTCCATTGTCATTTTACTAGTCACATGTGCACATACATCACCTGACTCCATTGTCATTTTACTAGTCACACGTGCCCATACATCACCTGACTCCATTGTCATTTTACTAGTCACACGTGCCCATACATCACCTTACTCCACACATGTGCCCATACATCACCTTACTCCATTGTCATTTTCCTAGTCACACGTGCCCATACATCACCTGACTCCATTGTCATTTTACTAGTCACATGTGCCCATACATCACCTCACTCCATTGTCATTTTACTAGTCACGTGCACATACATCACCTGACTCCATTGTCATTTTACTAGTCACATGTGCACATACATCACCTGACTCCATTGTCATTTTACTAGTCACACGTGCCCATACATCACCTGACTCCATTGTCATTTTACTAGTCACATGTGCCCATACATCACCTGACTCCATTGTCATTTTACTAGTCACATGTGCCCATACATCACCTGACTCCATTGTTATTTTACTAGTCACATGTGCCCATACATCACCTAACTCCATTGTCATTTTACTTGTCACACGTGCCCATACATCACCTGACTCCACTGTCATTTTACTTGTCACATGTTCCCATACATCACCTCACTCCATTGTCATTTTACTAGTCACATGTGCCCATACATCACCTGACTCCATTGTCATTTTACTAGTCACACGTGCCCATACATCACCTTACTCCATTGTCATTTTACTAGTCACACGTGCCCATACATCACCAGACTCCATTGTCATTTTACTAGTCACACGTGCCCATACATCACATCACTCCATTGTCATTTTACTAGTCACACGTGCACATACATCACCTCACTCCATTGTCATTTTACTAGTCACATGTGCCCATACATCACCTGACTCCATTGTCATTTTACTAGTCACATGTGCCCATACATCACCTTACTCCATTGTCATTTTACTAGTCACACGTGCCAATACATCACCTGACTCCATTGTCATTTTACTAGTCACACGTGCCAATACATCACCTGACTCCATTGTCATTTTACTAGTCACATGTGCCCATACATCACCTTACTCCATTGTCATTTTACTAGTCACACGTGCCCATACATCACCTGACTCCATTGTCATTTTACTAGTCACATGTGCCCATACATCACCTCACTCCATTGTCATTTTACTAGTCACATGTGCACATACATCACCTGACTCCATTGTCATTTTACTAGTCACACGTGCCCATACATCACCTGACTCCATTGTCATTTTACTAGTCACACGTGCCCATACATCACCTTACTCCACACATGTGCCCATACATCACCTTACTCCATTGTCATTTTCCTAGTCACACGTGCCCATACATCACCTGACTCCATTGTCATTTTACTAGTCACATGTGCCCATACATCACCTCACTCCATTGTCATTTTACTAGTCACATGTGCACATACATCACCTGACTCCATTGTCATTTTACTAGTCACATGTGCACATACATCACCTGACTCCATTGTCATTTTACTAGTCACACGTGCCCATACATCACCTGACTCCATTGTCATTTTACTAGTCACACGTGCCCATACATCACCAGACTCCATTGTCATTTTACTAGTCACACGTGCCCATACATCACCTGACTCCATTGTCATCTTACTAGTCACATGTGCACATACATCACCTGACTCCATTGTCATTTTACTAGTCACACGTGCCCATACATCACCTGACTCCATTGTCATTTTACTAGTCACATGTGCCCATACATCACCTGACTCCATTGTCATTTTACTAGTCACATGTGCCCATACATCACCTGACTCCATTGTTATTTTACTAGTCACATGTGCCCATACATCACCTAACTCCATTGTCATTTTACTTGTCACACGTGCCCATACATCACCTGACTCCACTGTCATTTTACTAGTCACATGTTCCCATACATCACCTCACTCCATTGTCATTTTACTAGTCACATGTGCCCATACATCACCTGACTCCATTGTCATTTTACTAGTCACACGTGCCCATACATCACCTTACTCCATTGTCATTTTACTAGTCACACGTGCCCATACATCACCAGACTCCATTGTCATTTTACTAGTCACACGTGCCCATACATCACATCACTCCATTGTCATTTTACTAGTCACATGTGCACATACATCACCTGACTCCATTGTCATTTTACTAGTCACATGTGCACATACATCACTTGACTCCATTGTCATTTTACTAGTCACATGTGCCCATACATCACCTGACTCCATTGTCATTTTACTAGTCACACGTGCCCATACATCACCTGACTCTATTGTCATTTTACTAGTCACACGTGCCCATACATCACCTGACTCCATTGTCATTTTACTAGTCACATGTGCCCATACATCACCTCACTCCATTGTCATTTTACTAGTCACATGTGCACATACATCACCTGACTCCATTGTCATTTTACTAGTCACATGTGCCCATACATCACCTGACTCCATTGTCATTTTACTAGTCACACGTGCCCATACATCACCTTACTCCACACATGTGCCCATACATCACCTTACTCCATTGTCATTTTCCTAGTCACACGTGCCCATACATCACCTGACTCCATTGTCATTTTACTAGTCACATGTGCCCATACATCACCTGACTCCATTGTCATTTTACTAGTCACACGTGCCCATACATCACCTTACTCCACACATGTGCCCATACATCACCTTACTCCATTGTCATTTTCCTAGTCACACGTGCCCATACATCACCTGACTCCATTGTCATTTTACTAGTCACATGTGCCCATACATCACCTCACTCCATTGTCATTTTACTAGTCACACGTGCCAATACATCACCTGACTCCATTGTCATTTTACTAGTCACATGTGCCCATACATCACCTTACTCCATTGTCATTTTACTAGTCACACGTGCCCATACATCACCTGACTCCATTGTCATTTTACTAGTCACATGTGCCCATACATCACCTCACTCCATTGTCATTTTACTAGTCACATGTGCACATACATCACCTGACTCCATTGTCATTTTACTAGTCACACGTGCCCATACATCACCTGACTCCATTGTCATTTTACTAGTCACACGTGCCCATACATCACCTTACTCCACACATGTGCCCATACATCACCTTACTCCATTGTCATTTTCCTAGTCACACGTGCCCATACATCACCTGACTCCATTGTCATTTTACTAGTCACATGTGCCCATACATCACCTCACTCCATTGTCATTTTACTAGTCACGTGCACATACATCACCTGACTCCATTGTCATTTTACTAGTCACATGTGCACATACATCACCTGACTCCATTGTCATTTTACTAGTCACACGTGCCCATACATCACCTGACTCCATTGTCATTTTACTAGTCACACGTGCCCATACATCACCAGACTCCATTGTCATTTTACTAGTCACACGTGCCCATACATCACCTGACTCCATTGTCATCTTACTAGTCACATGTGCACATACATCACCTGACTCCATTGTCATTTTACTAGTCACACGTGCCCATACATCACCTGACTCCATTGTCATTTTACTAGTCACATGTGCCCATACATCACCTGACTCCATTGTCATTTTACTAGTCACATGTGCCCATACATCACCTGACTTCATTGTTATTTTACTAGTCACATGTGCCCATACATCACCTAACTCCATTGTCATTTTACTTGTCACACGTGCCCATACATCACCTGACTCCACTGTCATTTTACTAGTCACATGTTCCCATACATCACCTCACTCCATTGTCATTTTACTAGTCACATGTGCCCATACATCACCTGACTCCATTGTCATTTTACTAGTCACACGTGCCCATACATCACCTTACTCCATTGTCATTTTACTAGTCACACGTGCCCATACATCACCAGACTTCATTGTCATTTTACTAGTCACACGTGCCCATACATCACATCACTCCATTGTCATTTTACTAGTCACATGTGCACATACATCACCTGACTCCATTGTCATTTTACTAGTCACATGTGCACATACATCACTTGACTCCATTGTCATTTTACTAGTCACATGTGCCCATACATCACCTGACTCCATTGTCATTTTACTAGTCACACGTGCCCATACATCACCTGACTCCATTGTCATTTTACTAGTCACACGTGCCCATACATCACATCACTCCATTGTCATTTTACTAGTCACATGTGCCCATACATCACCTGACTCCATTGTCATTTTACTAGTCACATGTGCCCATACATCACCTGACTCCATTGTCATTTTACTAGTCACACGTGCCCATACATCACCTTACTCCACACATGTGCCCATACATCACCTTACTCCATTGTCATTTTCCTAGTCACACGTGCCCATACATCACCTGACTCCATTGTCATTTTACTAGTCACATGTGCCCATACATCACCTCACTCCATTGTCATTTTACTAGTCACATGTGCACATACATCACCTGACTCCATTGTCATTTTACTAGTCACATGTGCACATACATCACCTGACTCCATTGTCATTTTACTAGTCACACGTGCCCATACATCACCTGACTCCATTGTCCTTTTACTAGTCACACGTGCCCATACATCACCAGACTCCATTGACATTTTACTAGTCACAGGTGCCCATACATCACCTGACTCCATTGTCATCTTACTAGTCACATGTGCACATACATCACCTGACTCCATTGTCATTTTACTAGTCACACGTGCCCATACATCACCTAACTCCATTGTCATTTTACTAGTCACATGTGCCCATACATCACCTGACTCCATTGTTATTTTACTAGTCACATGTGCCCATACATCACCTAACTCCATTGTCATTTTACTTGTCACACGTGCCCATACATCACCTGACTCCACTGTCATTTTACTAGTCACATGTTCCCATACATCACCTCACTCCATTGTCATTTTACTAGTCACATGTGCCCATACATCACCTGACTCCATTGTCATTTTACTAGTCACACGTGCCCATACATCACCTTACTCCATTGTCATTTTACTAGTCACACGTGCCCATACATCACCAGACTCCATTGTCATTTTACTAGTCACACGTGCCCATACATCACATCACTCCATTGTCATTTTACTAGTCACACGTGCACATACATCACCTCACTCCATTGTCATTTTACTAGTCACATGTGCCCATACATCACCTGACTCCATTGTCATTTTACTAGTCACATGTGCCCATACATCACCTTACTCCATTGTCATTTTACTAGTCACACGTGCCAATACATCACCTGACTCCATTGTCATTTTACTAGTCACATGTGCCCATACATCACCTTACTCCATTGTCATTTTACTAGTCACACGTGCCCATACATCACCTGACTCCATTGTCATTTTACTAGTCACATGTGCCCATACATCACCTCACTCCATTGTCATTTTACTAGTCACATGTGCACATACATCACCTGACTCCATTGTCATTTTACTAGTCACACGTGCCCATACATCACCTGACTCCATTGTCATTTTACTAGTCACACGTGCCCATACATCACCTTACTCCACACATGTGCCCATACATCACCTTACTCCATTGTCATTTTCCTAGTCACACGTGCCCATACATCACCTGACTCCATTGTCATTTTACTAGTCACATGTGCCCATACATCACCTCACTCCATTGTCATTTTACTAGTCACATGTGCACATACATCACCTGACTCCATTGTCATTTTACTAGTCACATGTGCACATACATCACCTGACTCCATTGTCATTTTACTAGTCACACGTGCCCATACATCACCTGACTCCATTGTCATTTTACTAGTCACACGTGCCCATACATCACCAGACTCCATTGTCATTTTACTAGTCACACGTGCCCATACATCACCTGACTCCATTGTCATCTTACTAGTCACATGTGCACATACATCACCTGACTCCATTGTCATTTTACTAGTCACACGTGCCCATACATCACCTGACTCCATTGTCATTTTACTAGTCACATGTGCCCATACATCACCTGACTCCATTGTCATTTTACTAGTCACATGTGCCCATACATCACCTGACTCCATTGTTATTTTACTAGTCACATGTGCCCATACATCACCTAACTCCATTGTCATTTTACTTGTCACACGTGCCCATACATCACCTGACTCCACTGTCATTTTACTAGTCACATGTTCCCATACATCACCTCACTCCATTGTCATTTTACTAGTCACATGTGCCCATACATCACCTGACTCCATTGTCATTTTACTAGTCACACGTGCCCATACATCACCTTACTCCATTGTCATTTTACTAGTCACACGTGCCCATACATCACCAGACTCCATTGTCATTTTACTAGTCACACGTGCCCATACATCACATCACTCCATTGTCATTTTACTAGTCACATGTGCACATACATCACCTGACTCCATTGTCATTTTACTAGTCACATGTGCACATACATCACTTGACTCCATTGTCATTTTACTAGTCACATGTGCCCATACATCACCTGACTCCATTGTCATTTTACTAGTCACACGTGCCCATACATCACCTGACTCTATTGTCATTTTACTAGTCACACGTGCCCATACATCACCTTACTCCACACATGTGCCCATACATCACCTTACTCCATTGTCATTTTCCTAGTCACACGTGCCCATACATCACCTGACTCCATTGTCATTTTACTAGTCACATGTGCCCATACATCACCTGACTCCATTGTCATTTTACTAGTCACACGTGCCCATACATCACCTTACTCCACACATGTGCCCATACATCACCTTACTCCATTGTCATTTTCCTAGTCACACGTGCCCATACATCACCTGACTCCATTGTCATTTTACTAGTCACATGTGCCCATACATCACCTCACTCCATTGTCATTTTACTAGTCACACGTGCCAATACATCACCTGACTCCATTGTCATTTTACTAGTCACATGTGCCCATACATCACCTTACTCCATTGTCATTTTACTAGTCACACGTGCCCATACATCACCTGACTCCATTGTCATTTTACTAGTCACATGTGCCCATACATCACCTCACTCCATTGTCATTTTACTAGTCACATGTGCACATACATCACCTGACTCCATTGTCATTTTACTAGTCACACGTGCCCATACATCACCTGACTCCATTGTCATTTTACTAGTCACACGTGCCCATACATCACCTTACTCCACACATGTGCCCATACATCACCTGACTCCATTGTCATTTTACTAGTCACACGTGCCCATACATCACCTGACTCCATTGTCATTTTACTAGTCACATGTGCCCATACATCACCTCACTCCATTGTCATTTTACTAGTCACATGTGCACATACATCACCTGACTCCATTGTCATCTTACTAGTCACATGTGCACATACATCACCTTACTCCATTGTCAATTTACTAGTCACACGTGCCCATACATCACCTTACTCCATTGTCAATTTACTAGTCACACGTGCCCATACATCACCAGACTCCATTGTCATTTTACTAGTCACACGTGCCCATACATCACATCACTCCATTGTCATTTTACTAGTCACATGTGCACATACATCACCTGACTCCATTGTCATTTTACTAGTCACATGTGCACATACATCACTTGACTCCATTGTCATTTTACTAGTCACATGTGCCCATACATCACCTGACTCCATTGTCATTTTACTAGTCACACGTGCCCATACATCACCTGACTCTATTGTCATTTTACTAGTCACATGTGCCCATACATCACCTTACTCCATTGTCATTTTACTAGTCACATGTGCACATACATCACCTGACTCCATTGTCATGTTACTAGTCACATGTGCACATACATCACCTGACTCTATTGTCATTTTACTAGTCACACGTGCCCATACATCACCTGACTCCATTGTCATTTTACTAGTCACGTGCCCATACATCACCAGACTCCATTGTCATTTTACTAGTCACACGTGTCCATACATCACCTGACTCCATTGTCATTTTACTAGTCACATGTGCACATACATCACCTGACTCCATTGTCATTTTACTAGTCACACGTGCCCATACATCACCTGACTCCATTGTCATTTTACTAGTCACATGTGCCCATACATCACCTGACTCCATTGTCATTTTACTAGTCACATGTGCCCATACATCACCTAACTCCATTGTTATTTTACTAGTCACATGTGCCCATACATCACCTGACTCCATTGTCATTTTACTTGTCACACGTGCCCATACATCACCTGTCTCCACTGTCATTTTACTAGTCACATGTTCCCATACATCACCTCACTCCATTGTCATTTTACTAGTCACACGTGCCCATACATCACCTGACTCCATTGTCATTTTACTAGTCACATGTGCCCATACATCACCTTACTCCATTGTCATTTTACTAGTCACACGTGCCCACACATCACCAGACTCCATTGTCATTTTACTAGTCACACGTGCCCATACATCACCTGACTCTATTGTAATTTTACTAGTCACATGTGCCCATACATCACCTGACTCCATTGTCATTTTACTAGTCACATGTGCCCATACATCACCTTACTCCATTGTCATTTTACTAGTCACACGTGCCCATACATCACCTGACTCCATTGTCATTTTACTAGTCACATGTGCCCATACATCACCTCACTCCATTGTCATTTTACTAGTCACATGTGCACATACATCACCTGACTCCATTGTCATTTTACTAGTCACATGTGCACATACATCACCTGACTCCATTGTCATTTTACTAGTCACATGTGCCCATACATCACCTGACTCCATTGTCATTTTACTAGTCACATGTGCCCATGCATCACCTTACTCCACACATGTGCCCATACATCACCTTACTCCATTGTCATTTTCCTAGTCACACGTGCCCATACATCACCTGACTCCATTGTCATTTTACTAGTCACATGTGCCCATACATCACCTCACTCCATTGTCATTTTACTAGTCACATGTGCACATACATCACCTGACTCCATTGTCATTTTACTAGTCACACGTGCACATACATCACCTGACTCCATTGTCATTTTACTAGTCACACGTGCCCATACATCACCTGACTCCATTGTCATTTTACTAGTCACACGTGCCCATACATCACCAGACTCCATTGTCATTTTACTAGTCACACGTGCCCATACATCACCTGACTCCATTGTCATTTTACTAGTCACACGTGCACATACATCACCTGACTCCATTGTCATTTTACTAGTCACACGTGCCCATACATCACCTGACTCCATTGTCATTTTACTAGTCACATGTGCCCATACATCACCTGACTCCATTGTCATTTTACTTGTCACACGTGCCCATACATCACCTGACTCCACTGTCATTTTACTAGTCACATGTTCCCATACATCACCTCACTCCATTGTCATTTTACTAGTCACATGTGCCCATACATCACCTGACTCCATTGTCATTTTACTAGTCACACGTGCCCATACATCACCTTACTCCATTGTCATTTTACTAGTCACACGTGCCCATACATCACCAGACTCCATTGTCATTTTACTAGTCACACGTGCCCATACATCACATCACTCCATTGTCATTTTACTAGTCACATGTGCACATACATCACCTGACTCCATTGTCATTTTACTAGTCACATGTGCACATACATCACCTGACTCCATTGTCATTTTACTAGTCACACGTGCCCATACATCACCTGACTCCATTGTCATTTTACTAGTCACATGTGCCCATACATCACCTGACTCCATTGTCATTTTACTAGTCACATGTGCCCATATATCACCTGACTCCATTGTTATTTTACTAGTCACACGTGCCCATACATCACCTGACTCCACTGTCATTTTACTTGTCACACGTGCCCATACATCACCTGACTCCACTGTCATTTTACTAGTCACATGTTCCCATACATCCCCTTACTCCATTGTCATTTTACTAGTCACATGTGCCCATACATCAACTCACTCCATTGTCATTTTACTAGTAACATGTGCCCATACATCACCTGACTCCATTGTCATTTTACTAGTCACATGTGCCCATACATCACCTGACTCCATTGTCATTTTACTAGTCACATGTGCCCATACATCACCTGACTCCATTGTAATTTTACTAGTCACACGTGCCCATACATCACCTTACTCCATTGTCATTTTACTAGTCACATGTGACCATACATCACCTCACTCCATTGTCATTTTACTTGTCACACGTGCCCATACATCACCTGACTCCATTGTCATTTTACTAGTCACACGTGCCCATACATCACCTCACTCCATTGTCATTTTACTTGTCACACGTGCCCATACATCACCTGACTCCATTGTCATTTTACTAGTCACACGTGCCCATACATCACCTGACTCCATTGTCATTTTACTAGTCACACGTGCACATACATCATCTCTCTCCATTGTCATTTTACTAATCACATGTGCCCAAACATCACCTCACTCCATTGTCATTTTACTAGTCACATGTGCCCATACATCACATAACTCCATTGTCATTTTACTAGTCACACGTGCCCATACATCACCTGACTCCATTGTCATTTTACTAGTCACATGTGCCCATACATCACCTGACTCCATTGTCATTTTACTAGTCACATGTGCCCATACATCACCTAACTCCATTGTTATTTTACTAGTCACATGTGCCCATACATCACCTGACTCCATTGTCATTTTACTTGTCACACGTGCCCATACATCACCTGTCTCCACTGTCATTTTACTAGTCACATGTTCCCATACATCACCTCACTCCATTGTCATTTTACTAGTCACATGTGCCCATACATCACCTGACTCCATTGTCATTTTACTAGTCACATGTGCCCATACATCACCTTACTCCATTGTCATTTTACTAGTCACACGTGCCCACACATCACCAGACTCCATTGTCATTTTACTAGTCACACGTGCCCATACATCACCTGACTCTATTGTAATTTTACTAGTCACATGTGCCCATACATCACCTGACTCCATTGTCATTTTACTAGTCACATGTGCCCATACATCACCTTACTCCATTGTCATTTTACTAGTCACACGTGCCCATACATCACCTGACTCCATTGTCATTTTACTAGTCACATGTGCCCATACATCACCTCACTCCATTGTCATTTTACTAGTCACATGTGCACATACATCACCTGACTCCATTGTCATTTTACTAGTCACATGTGCACATACATCACCTGACTCCATTGTCATTTTACTAGTCACATGTGCCCATACATCACCTGACTCCATTGTCATTTTACTAGTCACATGTGCCCATGCATCACCTTACTCCACACATGTGCCCATACATCACCTTACTCCATTGTCATTTTCCTAGTCACACGTGCCCATACATCACCTGACTCCATTGTCATTTTACTAGTCACATGTGCCCATACATCACCTCACTCCATTGTCATTTTACTAGTCACATGTGCACATACATCACCTGACTCCATTGTCATTTTACTAGTCACATGTGCACATACATCACCTAACTCCATTGTTATTTTACTAGTCACATGTGCCCATACATCACCTGACTCCATTGTCATTTTACTTGTCACACGTGCCCATACATCACCTGTCTCCACTGTCATTTTACTAGTCACATGTTCCCATACATCACCTCACTCCATTGTCATTTTACTAGTCACATGTGCCCATACATCACCTGACTCCATTGTCATTTTACTAGTCACATGTGCCCATACATCACCTTACTCCATTGTCATTTTACTAGTCACACGTGCCCACACATCACCAGACTCCATTGTCATTTTACTAGTCACACGTGCCCATACATCACCTGACTCTATTGTAATTTTACTAGTCACATGTGCCCATACATCACCTGACTCCATTGTCATTTTACTAGTCACATGTGCCCATACATCACCTTACTCCATTGTCATTTTACTAGTCACACGTGCCCATACATCACCTGACTCCATTGTCATTTTACTAGTCACATGTGCCCATACATCACCTCACTCCATTGTCATTTTACTAGTCACATGTGCACATACATCACCTGACTCCATTGTCATTTTACTAGTCACATGTGCACATACATCACCTGACTCCATTGTCATTTTACTAGTCACATGTGCCCATACATCACCTGACTCCATTGTCATTTTACTAGTCACATGTGCCCATGCATCACCTTACTCCACACATGTGCCCATACATCACCTTACTCCATTGTCATTTTCCTAGTCACACGTGCCCATACATCACCTGACTCCATTGTCATTTTACTAGTCACATGTGCCCATACATCACCTCACTCCATTGTCATTTTACTAGTCACATGTGCACATACATCACCTGACTCCATTGTCATTTTACTAGTCACATGTGCACATACATCACCTCACTCCATTGTCATTTTACTAGTCACACGTGCCCATACATCACCTGACTCCATTGTCATTTTACTAGTCACACATGCCCATACATCACCAGACTCCATTGTCATTTTACTAGTCACACGTGCCCATACATCACCTGACTCCATTGTCATTTTACTAGTCACATGTGCACATACATCACCTGACTCCATTGTCATTTTACTAGTCACACGTGCCCATACATCACCTGACTCCATTGTCATTTTACTAGTCACATGTGCCCATACATCACCTGACTCCATTGTCATTTTACTAGTCACATGTGCCCATACATCACCTGACTCCATTGTCATTTTACTAGTCACATGTGCCCATACATCACCTGACTCCATTGTCATTTTACTAGTCACATGTGCCCATACATCACCTGACTCCATTGTTATTTTACTAGTCACATGTGCCCATACATCACCTGACTCCATTGTCATTTTACTTGTCACACGTGCCCATACATCACCTGACTCCACTGTCATTTTACTAGTCACATGTTCCCATACATCACCTCACTCCATTGTCATTTTACTAGTCACATGTGCCCATACATCACCTGACTCCATTGTCATTTTACTAGTCACACGTGCCCATACATCACCTTACTCCATTGTCATTTTACTAGTCACACGTGCCCATACATCACCAGACTCCATTGTCATTTTACTAGTCACACGTGCCCATACATCACATCACTCCATTGTCATTTTACTTGTCACATGTGCACATACATCACCTGACTCCATTGTCATTTTACTAGTCACATGTGCACATACATCACCTGACTCCATTGTCATTTTACTAGTCACACGTGCCCATACATCACCTGACTCCATTGTCATTTTACTAGTCACATGTGCCCATACATCACCTGACTCCATTGTCATTTTACTAGTCACATGTGCCCATATATCACCTGACTCCATTGTTATTTTACTAGTCACATGTGCCCATACATCACCTGACTCCACTGTCATTTTACTTGTCACACGTGCCTATACATCACCTGACTCCACTGTCATTTTACTAGTCACATGTTCCCATACATCCCCTTACTCCATTGTCATTTTACTAGTCACATGTGCCCATACATCAACTCACTCCATTGTCATTTTACTAGTAACATGTGCCCATACATCACCTGACTCCATTGTCATTTTACTAGTCACATGTGCCCATACATCACCTGACTCCATTGTCATTTTACTAGTCACATGTGCCCATACATCACCTGACTCCATTGTAATTTTACTAGTCACACGTGCCCATACATCACCTGACTCCATTGTCATTTTACTAGTCACATGTGACCATACATCACCTCACTCCATTGTCATTTTACTTGTCACACGTGCCCATACATCACCTGACTCCATTGTCATTTTACTAGTCACACGTGCCCATACATCACCTCACTCCATTGTCATTTTACTTGTCACACGTGCCCATACATCACCTGACTCCATTGTCATTTTACTAGTCACACGTGCCCATACATCACCTGACTCCATTGTCATTTTACTAGTCACACGTGCACATACATCATCTCTCTCCATTGTAATTTTACTAATCAAATGTGCCCAAACATCACCTCACTCCATTGTCATTTTACTAGTCACATGTGCCCATACATCACATAACTCCATTGTCATTTTACTAGTCACACGTGCCCATACATCACCTGACTCCATTGTCATTTTACTAGTCACATGTGCCCATACATCACCTGACTCCATTGTCATTTTACTAGTCACATGTGCCCATACATCACCTAACTCCATTGTTATTTTACTAGTCACATGTGCCCATACATCACCTGACTCCATTGTCATTTTACTTGTCACACGTGCCCATACATCACCTGTCTCCACTGTCATTTTACTAGTCACATGTTCCCATACATCACCTCACTCCATTGTCATTTTACTAGTCACATGTGCCCATACATCACCTGACTCCATTGTCATTTTACTAGTCACATGTGCCCATACATCACCTTACTCCATTGTCATTTTACTAGTCACACGTGCCCACACATCACCAGACTCCATTGTCATTTTACTAGTCACACGTGCCCATACATCACCTGACTCTATTGTAATTTTACTAGTCACATGTGCCCATACATCACCTGACTCCATTGTCATTTTACTAGTCACATGTGCCCATACATCACCTTACTCCATTGTCATTTTACTAGTCACACGTGCCCATACATCACCTGACTCCATTGTCATTTTACTAGTCACATGTGCCCATACATCACCTGACTCCATTGTCATTTTACTAGTCACATGTGCCCATACATCACCTGACTCCACACATGTGCCCATACATCACCTTACTCCATTGTCATTTTCCTAGTCACACGTGCCCATACATCACCTGACTCCATTGTCATTTTACTAGTCACATGTGCCCATACATCACCTCACTCCATTGTCATTTTACTAGTCACATGTGCACATACATCACCTGACTCCATTGTCATTTTACTAGTCACATGTGCACATACATCACCTGACTCCATTGTCATTTTACTAGTCACACGTGCCCATACATCACCTGACTCCATTGTCATTTTACTAGTCACACGTGCCCATACATCACCAGACTCCATTGTCATTTTACTAGTCACACGTGCCCATACATCACCTGACTCCATTGTCATTTTACTAGTCACATGTGCACATACATCACCTGACTCCATTGTCATTTTACTAGTCACACGTGCCCATACATCACCTGACTCCATTGTCATTTTACTAGTCACATGTGCCCATACATCACCTGACTCCATTGTCATTTTACTAGTCACATGTGCCCATACATCACCTGACTCCATTGTCATTTTACTAGTCACATGTGCCCATACATCACCTGACTCCATTGTTATTTTACTAGTCACATGTGCCCATACATCACCTGACTCCATTGTCATTTTACTTGTCACACGTGCCCATACATCACCTGACTCCACTGTCATTTTACTAGTCACATGTTCCCATACATCACCTCACTCCATTGTCATTTTACTAGTCACATGTGCCCATACATCACCTGACTCCATTGTCATTTTACTAGTCACACGTGCCCATACATCACCTTACTCCATTGTCATTTTACTAGTCACACGTGCCCATACATCACCAGACTCCATTGTCATTTTACTAGTCACACGTGCCCATACATCACATCACTCCATTGTCATTTTACTAGTCACATGTGCACATACATCACCTGACTCCATTGTCATTTTACTAGTCACACGTGCCCATACATCACCTGACTCCATTGTCATTTTACTAGTCACACGTGCACATACATCATCTCTCTCCATTGTCATTTTACTAATCACATGTGCCCAAACATCACCTCACTCCATTGTCATTTTACTAGTCACATGTGCCCATACATCACATAACTCCATTGTCATTTTACTAGTCACATGTGCCCATACATCACATCACTCCATTGTCATTTTACTAGTCACATGTGCCCATACATCACCTGACTCCATTGTAATTTTACTAGTCACATGTGCCCATACATCACCTTACTCCATTGTCATTTTACTAGTCACATGTGCACATACATCACCTGGCTCCATTGTCATTCTACTAATCACACGTGCCCATACATCACATCACTCCATTGTCATTTTACTAGTCACATGTGCCCATACATCACCTGACTCCATTGTCATTTTACTAGTCACATGTGCCCATACATCACCTCACTCCATTGTCATTTTACTAGTCACATGTGCACATACATCACCTGACTCCATTGTCATTTTACTAGTCACATGTGCCCATACATCACCTTACTCCATTGTCATTTTACTAGTCACATGTGCCCATACATCACCTGACTCCATTGTAATTTTACTAGTCACATGTGCCCATACATCCCCTTACTCCATTGTCATTTTACTAGTCACACGTGCCCATACATCACCTGACTCCATTATCATTTTACTAGTCACATGTGCCCATACATCACCTCACTCCATTGTCATTTTACTAGTCACATGTGCACATACATCACCTGACTCCATTGTCATTTTACTAGTCACATGTGCACATACATCACCTGACTCCATTGTCATTTTACTAGTCACACGTGCCCATACATCACCAGACTCCATTGTCATTTTACTAGTCACACGTGCCCATACATCACCAGACTCCATTGTCATTTTACTAGTCACATGTGCCCATACATCACATTACTCCATTGTCATTTTACTAGTCACATGTGCCCATACATCACATCACTCCATTGTCATTTTACTAGTCACATGTGCCCATACATCACCTGACTCCATTGTAATTTTATTAGTCACATGTGCCCATACATCACCTTACTCCATTGTCATTTTACTAGTCACATGTGCACATACATCACCTGGCTCCATTGTCATTCTACTAATCACACGTGCCCATACATCACCTCACTCCATTGTCATTTTACTAGTCACATGTGCACATACATCACCTGACTCCATTGTCATTTTACTAGTCACATGTGCACATACATCACCTGACTCCATTGTCATTTTACTAATCACATGTGCCCAAACATCACCTCACTCCATTGTCATTTTACTAGTCACACGTGCCCATACATCACCTGACTCCATTGTCATTTTACTAGTCACATGTGCCCATACATCACATTACTCCATTGTCATTTTACTAGTCACATGTGCCCATACATCACATCACTCCATTGTCATTTTACTAGTCACATGTGCCCATACATCACCTGACTCCATTGTCATTTTACTAGTCACACGTGCCCATACATCACCTTACTCCATTGTCATTTTACTAGTCACACGTGCCCATACATCACCAGACTCCATTGTCATTTTACTAGTCACACGTGCCCATACATCACATCACTCCATTGTCATTTTACTAGTCACATGTGCACATACATCACCTGACTCCATTGTCATTTTACTAGTCACATGTGCCCATACATCACCTGACTCCATTGTCATTTTACTAGTCACATGTGCCCATATATCACCTGACTCCATTGTTATTTTACTAGTCACATGTGCCCATACATCACCTGACTCCACTGTCATTTTACTTGTCACACGTGCCCATACATCACCTGACTCCACTGTCATTTTACTAGTCACATGTTCCCATACATCCCCTTACTCCATTGTCATTTTACTAGTCACATGTGCCCATACATCAACTCACTCCATTGTCATTTTACTAGTAACATGTGCCCATACATCACCTGACTCCATTGTCATTTTACTAGTCACATGTGCCCATACATCACCTGACTCCATTGTCATTTTACTAGTCACATGTGCCCATACATCACCTGACTCCATTGTAATTTTACTAGTCACACGTGCCCATACATCACCTTACTCCATTGTCATTTTACTAGTCACATGTGACCATACATCACCTCACTCCATTGTCATTTTACTTGTCACACGTGCCCATACATCACCTGACTCCATTGTCATTTTACTAGTCACACGTGCCCATACATCACCTCACTCCATTGTCATTTTACTTGTCACACGTGCCCATACATCACCTGACTCCATTGTCATTTTACTAGTCACACGTGCCCATACATCACCTGACTCCATTGTCATTTTACTAGTCACACGTGCACATACATCATCTCTCTCCATTGTCATTTTACTAATCACATGTGCCCAAACATCACCTCACTCCATTGTCATTTTACTAGTCACATGTGCCCATACATCACATAACTCCATTGTCATTTTACTAGTCACATGTGCACATACATCACCTGGCTCCATTGTCATTCTACTAATCACACGTGCCCATACATCACATCACTCCATTGTCATTTTACTAGTCACATGTGCCCATACATCACCTGACTCCATTGTCATTTTACTAGTCACATGTGCCCATACATCACCTCACTCCATTGTCATTTTACTAGTCACATGTGCACATACATCACCTGACTCCATTGTCATTTTACTAGTCACATGTGCCCATACATCACCTTACTCCATTGTCATTTTACTAGTCACATATGCCCATACATCACCTGACTCCATTGTCATTTTACTAGTCACATGTGCCCATACATCCCCTTACTCCATTGTCATTTTACTAGTCACACGTGCCCATACATCACCTGACTCCATTATCATTTTACTAGTCACATGTGCCCATACATCACCTCACTCCATTGTCATTTTACTAGTCACATGTGCACATACATCACCTGACTCCATTGTCATTTTACTAGTCACATGTGCACATACATCACCTGACTCCATTGTCATTTTACTAGTCACACGTGCCCATACATCACCAGACTCCATTGTCATTTTACTAGTCACACGTGCCCATACATCACCTGACTCCATTGTCATTTTACTAGTCACACGTGCCCATACATCACCTTACTCCATTGTCATTTTACTAGTCACATGTGACCATACATCACCTCACTCCATTGTCATTTTACTTGTCACACGTGCTCATACATCACCTGACTCCATTGTCATTTTACTAGTCACACGTGCCCATACATCACCTCACTCCATTGTCATTTTACTTGTCACACGTGCCCATACATCACCTGACTCCATTGTCATTTTACTAGTCACACGTGCCCATACATCACCTGACTCCATTGTCATTTTACTAGTCACACGTGCACATACATCACCTCTCTCCATTGTCATTTTACTAATCACATGTGCCCAAACATCACCTCACTCCATTGTCATTTTACTAGTCACATGTGCCCATACAGCTCATAACTCCATTGTCATTTTACTAGTCACATGTGCCCATACATCACATCACTCCATTGTCATTTTACTAGTCACATGTGCCCATACATCACCTGACTCCATTGTAATTTTACTAGTCACATGTGCCCATACATCACCTTACTCCATTGTCATTTTACTAGTCACATGTGCACATACATCACCTGGCTCCATTGTCATTCTACTAATCACACGTGCCCATACATCACATCACTCCATTGTCATTTTACTAGTCACATGTGCCCATACATCACCTGACTCCATTGTCATTTTACTAGTCACATGTGCCCATACATCACCTCACTCCATTGTCATTTTACTAGTCACATGTGCACATACATCACCTGACTCCATTGTCATTTTACTAGTCACATGTGCCCATACATCACCTTACTCCATTGTCATTTTACTAGTCACATGTGCCCATACATCCCCTTACTCCATTGTCATTTTACTAGTCACACGTGCCCATACATCACCTGACTCCATTATCATTTTACTAGTCACATGTGCCCATACATCACCTCACTCCATTGTCATTTTACTAGTCACATGTGCACATACATCACCTGACTCCATTGTCATTTTACTAGTCACATGTGCACATACATCACCTGACTCCATTGTCATTTTACTAGTCACACGTGCCCATACATCACCAGACTCCATTGTCATTTTACTAGTCACACGTGCCCATACATCACCTGACTCCATTGTCATTTTACTAGTCACATGTGCCCATACATCACATTACTCCATTGTCATTTTACTAGTCACATGTGCCCATACATCACATCACTCCATTGTCATTTTACTAGTCACATGTGCCCATACATCACCTGACTCCATTGTAATTTTACTAGTCACATGTGCCCATACATCCCCTTACTCCATTGTCATTTTACTAGTCACACGTGCCCATACATCACCTGACTCCATTATCATTTTACTAGTCACATGTGCCCATACATCACCTCACTCCATTGTCATTTTACTAGTCACATGTGCACATACATCACCTGACTCCATTGTCATTTTACTAGTCACATGTGCACATACATCACCTGACTCCATTGTCATTTTACTAGTCACACGTGCCCATACATCACCAGACTCCATTGTCATTTTACTAGTCACACGTGCCCATACATCACCTGACTCCATTGTCATTTTACTAGTCACATGTGCCCATACATCACATTACTCCATTGTCATTTTACTAGTCACATGTGCCCATACATCACATCACTCCATTGTCATTTTACTAGTCACATGTGCCCATACATCACCTGACTCCATTGTAATTTTATTAGTCACATGTGCCCATACATCACCTTACTCCATTGTCATTTTACTAGTCACACGTGCACATACATCACCTGGCTCCATTGTCATTCTACTAATCACACGTGCCCATACATCACCTCACTCCATTGTCATTTTACTAGTCACATGTGCACATACATCACCTGACTCCATTGTCATTTTACTAGTCACATGTGCACATACATCACCTGACTCCATTGTCATTTTACTAGTCACACGTGCCCATACATCACCTGACTCCATTGTCATTTTACTAGTCACATGTGCCCATACATCACCTCACTCCATTGTCATTTTACTAGTCACATGTGCCCATACATCACATCACTCCATTGTCATTTTACTAGTCACATGTGCCCATACATCACCTTACTCCATTGTCATTTTACTAGTCACATGTGCACATACATCACCTGGCTCCATTGTCATTCTACTAATCATACGTGCCCATACATCACATCACTCCATTGTCATTTTACTAGTCACATGTGCCCATACATCACCTGACTCCATTGTAATTTTACTAGTCACATGTGCACATACATCACCTCACTCCATTGTCATTTTACTAGTCACATGTGCACATACATCACCTGACTCCATTGTCATTTTACTAGTCACATGTGCCCATACATCACCTGACTCCATTGTCATTTTACTAGTCACATGTGCCCATACATCACCTGACTCCATTGTCATTTTACTAGTCACATGTGCCCATACATCACCTTACTCCATTGTCATTTTACTAGTCACACGTGCCCATACATCACCAGACTCCATTGTCATTTTATTAGTCACACGTGCCCATACATCACCTGACTCCATTGTAATTTTACTAGTCACATGTGCCCCTACATCACCTCACTCCATTGTCATTTTACTAGTCACACGTGCCCATACATCACCTGACTCCATTGTAATTTTACTAGTCACACGTGCCCATACATCACCAGACTCCATTGTCATTTTACTAGTCACACGTGCCCATACATCACCTGATTCCATTGTCATTTTACTAGTCACATGTGCACATACATCACCTGACTCCATTGTCATTTTACTAGTCAGACGTGCCCATACATCACCTGACTCCATTGTCATTTTACTAGTCACACGTGCCCACACATCACCTCACTCCATTGTCATTTTACTAGTCACATGTGCCCATACATCACCTGACTCCATTGTTATTTTACTAGTCACATGTGCCCATACATCACCTGACTCCATTGTCATTTTACTTGTCACACGTGCCCATACATCACCTGACTCCACTGTCATTTTACTAGTCACATGTTCCCATACATCACCTCACTCCATTGTCATTTTACTAGTCACATGTGCCCATACATCACCTGACTCCATTGTCATTTTACTAGTCACACGTGCCCATACATCACCTGACTCCATTGTCATTTTACTAGTCACATGTGCCCATACATCACCTGACTCCATTGTCATTTTACTAGTCACATGTGCCCATACATCACCTGACTCCATTGTCATTTTACTAGTCACACGTGCCCATACATCACCTGACTCCATTGTAATTTTACTAGTCACATGTGCCCATACATCACCAGACTCCATTGTCATTTTACTAGTCACACGTGCCCATACATCACCTGACTCCATTGTCATTTTACTAGTCACATGTGCCCATACATCACCTGACTCCATTGTCATTTTACTAGTCACATGTGCCCATACATCACCTTACTCCATTGTCATTTTACTAGTCACACGTGCCCATACATCACCTGACTCCATTGTCATTTTACTAGTCACATGTGCCCATACATCACCTCACTCCATTGTCATTTTCCTAGTCACACGTGCCCATACATCACCTGACTCCATTGTCATTTTACTAGTCACATGTGCCCATACATCACCTCACTCCATTGTCATTTTACTAGTCACATGTGCACATACATCACCTGACTCCATTGTCATTTTACTAGTCACATGTGCACATACATCACCTGACTCCATTGTCATTTTACTAGTCACACGTGCCCATACATCACCAGACTCCATTGTCATTTTACTAGTCACACGTGCCCATACATCACCTGACTCCATTGTCATTTTACTAGTCACACGTGCCCATACATCACCTGACTCCATTGTCATTTTACTAGTCACATGTGCACATACATCACCTGACTCCATTGTCATTTTACTAGTCACACGTGCCCATACATCACCAGACTCCATTGTCATTTTACTAGTCACACGTGCACATACATCACCTGACTCCATTGTCATTTTACTAGTCACACGTGCCCATACATTACCAGACTCCATTGTCATTTTACTAGTCACACGTGCCCATACATCACCTGACTCCATTGTCATTTTACTAGTCACATGTGCCCATACATCACCTGACTCCATTGTCATTTTACTAGTCACATGTGCCCATACATCACCTTACTCCATTGTCATTTTACTAGTCACACGTGCCCATACATCACCTGACTCCATTGTCATTTTTCTAGTCACACGTGCCCATACATCACCTCACTCAATTGTCATTTTACTAGTCACATGTGCACATACATCACCTGACTCCATTGTCATTTTACTAGTCACATGTGCACATACATCACCTGACTCCATTGTCATTTTACTAGTCACATGTGCCCATACATCACCTGACTCCATTGTCATTTTACATACATCACCTGACTCCATTGTCATTTTACTAGTCACATGTGCACATACATCACCTGACTCCATTGTAATTTTACTAGTCACACGTGCCCATACATCACCTAACTCCATTGTCATTTTACTAGTCACACGTGCACATACATCACCTGACTCCATTGTCATTTTACTAGTCACACGTGCCCATACATCACCTGACTCCATTGTCATTTTACTAGTCACATGTGCCCATACATCACCTGACTCCATTGTCATTTTACTAGTCACATGTGCCCATACATCACCTGACTCCATTGTTATTTTACTAGTCACATGTGCCCATACATCACCTGACTCCATTGTCATTTTACTTGTCACACGTGCCCATACATCACCTGACTCCACTGTCATTTTACTAGTCACATGTTCCCATACATCACCTCACTCCATTGTCATTTTACTAGTCACACGTGCCCATACATCACCTGACTCCATTGTCATTTTACTAGTCACATGTGCCCATACATCACCTTACTCCATTGTCATTTTACTAGTCACACGTGCCCATACATCACCAGACTCCATTGTCATTTTACTAGTCACACGTGCCCATACATCACATCACTCCATTGTCATTTTACTAGTCACATGTGCACATACATCACCTGACTCCATTGTCATTTTACTAGTCACATGTGCACATACATCACCTGACTCCATTGTCATTTTACTAGTCACACGTGCCCATACATCACCTGACTCCATTGTCATTTTACTAGTCACATGTGCCCATACATCACCTGACTCCATTGTCATTTTACTAGTCACATGTGCCCATACATCACCTGACTCCATTGTCATTTTACTAGTCACATGTGCCCATACATCACCTGACTCCATTGTTATTTTACTAGTCACATGTGCCCATACATCACCTGACTCCACTGTCATTTTACTTGTCACACGTGCCCATACATCACCTGACTCCACTGTCATTTTACTAGTCACACGTGCCCATACATCACCTTACTCCATTGTCATTTTACTAGTCACATGTGCCCATACATCACCTCACTCCATTGTCATTTTACTAGTCACATGTGCACATACATCACCTGACTCCATTGTCATTTTACTAGTCACATGTGCCCATACATCACCTGACTCCATTGTCATTTTACTAGTCACACGTGCCCATACATCACCTTACTCCATTGTCATTTTACTTGTCACACGTGCCCATACATCACCTGACTCCATTGTCATTTTACTAGTCACATGTGCCCATACATCACCTTACTCCATTGTCATTTTACTAGTCACACGTGCCCATACATCACCAGACTCCATTGTCATTTTACTAGTCACACGTGCCCATACATCACATCACTCCATTGTCATTTTACTAGTCACATGTGCACATACATCACCTGACTCCATTGTCATTTTACTAGTCACATGTGCACATACATCACCTGACTCCATTGTCATTTTACTAGTCACACGTGCCCATACATCACCTGACTCCATTGTCATTTTACTAGTCACATGTGCCCATACATCACCTGACTCCATTGTCATTTTACTAGTCACCCGTGCCCATACATCACCTGACTCCATTGTCATTTTACTTGTCACACGTGCCCATACATCACCTGACTCCATTGTCATTTTACTAGTCACATGTGCCCATACATCACCTGACTCCATTGTAATTTTACTAGTCACACGTTCCCATACATCACCTGACTCCATTGTCATTTTACTAGTCACACGTGCACATACATCACCTGACTCCATTGTCATTTTACTAGTCACATGTGCCCATACATCACCTGACTCCATTGTCATTTTACTAGTCACACGTGCCCATACATCACCTGACTCCATTGTCATTTTACTTGTCACACGTGCCCATACATCACCTCACTCCACTGTCATTTTACTAGTCACATGTTCCCATACATCACCTCACTCCATTGTCATTTTACTAGTCACATGTGCCCATACATCACCTCACTCCATTGTCATTTTACTAGTCACATGTGCCCATACATCACCTGACTCCATTGTCATTTTACTAGTCACATGTGCACATACATCACCTGACTCCATTGTCATTTTACTAGTCACATGTGCCCATACATCACCTGACTCCATTGTTATTTTACTAGTCACATGTGCCCATACATCACCTGACTCCATTGTCATTTTACTTGTCACACGTGCCCATACATCACCTGACTCCACTGTCATTTTACTAGTCACATGTTCCCATACATCACCTCACTCCATTGTCATTTTACTAGTCACACGTGCCCATACATCACCTGACTCCATTGTCATTTTACTAGTCACATGTGCCCATACATCACCTTACTCCATTGTCATTTTACTAGTCACACGTGCCCATACATCACCAGACTCCATTGTCATTTTACTAGTCACACGTGCCCATACATCACATCACTCCATTGTCATTTTACTAGTCACATGTGCACATACATCACCTGACTCCATTGTCATTTTACTAGTCACATGTGCACATACATCACCTGACTCCATTATCATTTTACTAGTCACACGTGCCCATACATCACCTGACTCCATTGTCATTTTACTAGTCACATGTGCCCATACATCACCTGACTCCATTGTCATTTTACTAGTCACATGTGCCCATACATCACTTGACTCCATTGTCATTTTACTAGTCACATGTGCCCATACATCACCTGACTCCACTGTCATTTTACTTGTCACACGTGCCCATACATCACCTGACTCCACTGTCATTTTACTAGTCACATGTTCCCATACATCACCTCACTCCATTGTCATTTTACTAGTCACATGTGCCCATACATCACCTCACTCCATTGTCATTTTACTAGTCACATGTGCACATACATCACCTGACTCCATTGTCATTTTACTAGTCACATGTGCCCATACATCACCTGACTCCATTGTCATTTTACTAGTCACACGTGCCCATACATCACCTTACTCCATTGTCATTTTACTTGTCACACGTGCCCATACATCACCTGACTCCATTGTCATTTTACTAGTCACCCGTGCCCATACATCACCTGACTCCATTGTCATTTTACTTGTCACACGTGCCCATACATCACCTGACTCCATTGTCATTTTACTAGTCACATGTGCCCATACATCACCTGACTCCATTGTAATTTTACTAGTCACACGTTCCCATACATCACCTGACTCCATTGTCATTTTACTAGTCACACGTGCACATACATCACCTGACTCCATTGTCATTTTACTAGTCACATGTGCCCATACATCACCTGACTCCATTGTCATTTTACTAGTCACATGTGCCCATACATCACCTGACTCCATTGTCATTTTACTTGTCACACGTGCCCATACATCACCTCACTCCACTGTCATTTTA